>NC_035439.2:58791768-58929751 GCF_002127325.2 Helianthus annuus
ACAACTGTGCTCTTTAATCGATGAACAATGCAAAACAATGTTAATTATCAATAAAACAATGTGCTTTGGTGCTATTATATGTGTTTTATGTGTGTATTTGTGTTTGGTGATTTTACGATTTCATTCGATTCGATTTCAAGCTCTAAATCGCTTTCTGGAAAGTTATACGCAAACTGGTGCGTAAACGCAGTCAGTTTAATGCGAAAAAACACTCCGG
Organism: Helianthus annuus; assembly: GCF_002127325.2. Taxonomy (NCBI): domain Eukaryota; kingdom Viridiplantae; phylum Streptophyta; class Magnoliopsida; order Asterales; family Asteraceae; genus Helianthus; species Helianthus annuus. Next base: position 58,791,986 of record NC_035439.2, read on the forward strand.
GATAGTGAAATAGGCTTAACATACCTTAAATAACCTTCACATAACTTAGAAATAAGTTTTGGATGGTTTGGTGTGTCGAAAACAAGTTTGTTCGATCGTAGGGACTATTTGCGTCAAACTACGAAACTATACCGATTTGTATAGTAACGAACTTTTCGGAACATGATCATAAGTTAAATATGCCCTAAATATCCTTTACATAGCTTAGAAATAGGCTTTGAAGTGTTTGGTGCGCAAAAATAAATTGGTGTTTGGTACATAAAAATAAACTTTCTTGATCAAGCAGGGACTAAAAGCGTCAAAAAGTGCACAAGTTTGCATTTTCGCGCATATCTTACGTTCTGAATATATCCGGACACCCAAAAATTTATGTAATCATTAAAATATTTTATTTTGGTGATTGGCATGATAAAATTCCATTCGTCGCTTAATTTGGATCATTTTTGCGTCCGTTACGACTTCCGTCGTAATTAACCGAACAACGCGATCGTACGACCAAACGAGCCGACATCCGAGATTTTTTTAGCACATTTTAAGTTCCCTATACTTTAACTTCATTTTAGAGCTTTGAAATGGGGTTAACGGGGCTTAAACATGTCAAAAATGCATCGAAAACCAAGTTTGGGGCTCCAGGGGCTAAATCTGTCATTTTTGAAAGTAGCTGGTCTGCAGGTCCCTTACGGTCCATATGGACCTTTGCTTACAGTCCGTAAGCGGTGCCCAGATCAGCAGAAATGCAGAAACATTGAATCTGGTCCATTCCACTTGTTACAATGGTTTTAATCCCAAGTTTTTCATGCTATGGGCTGGTTTGTGTGGTGAACAAGTCCCCCAATTCTTCCTTGACAATTGTAATGCCAAGATCATTCCTTCTTTACCAAGAAATGATCCTAATGGTTTTGCGAAAACTATATATAGCATGGCCCTCATTCCATTTTTTGCACATTTGGTCTGAGATTTCTCTAAGTGGTTGTGATTATTTACCACCCTACCTGAGAATACTTGGAACCAAATCTATTTGGACCCTTTGTAAGTCATTTTTCGTTCTTTTATCGCTTTTCTAGCTTAAAGTCAAACTCTGTTTGACTTTCAGCTTTGACCACGAGATGGTCAACGAGAAGTTCATTTGAACTTCACAACGTGAGCGTAATCACGATGGTTATAGTCCTAAGTGACTATACCTACTGATTACCACGTTGACTAGGCATAGTGACGAGTCGTAGTTTCGGTCAAAATGCGCATTTAAGCGTATTTTGCAACCAAACTACACTTGGTATCAAAACACTTTGTTTTGATATCAAAAACCTGTTTTCTAACTTAGTTAAGCATGTTTTAACATGCTTAGCTCGTCACTTTTAGTTTAGTGCTTGTTTAGAGTCGTAAGTCAAGCGGTCTAAACCACCGCTTAGACTTTCGAACTCGACCCGTTTGGTCGATCGTTAGGATCCGACCAAGCATGATTAGTGACCATACTTGCATAGGGAATAACCTTCCGAGGTTATATGTGACACCTGTGTCACTTCAACGATCAAACAAATACCAAACCAATGAAATATTGTATTTCATACTTAGGATTTGTAAAATATGTGTATCATTTGCACATATCAATTCTTGTTCGATTTCGGGCTCTAAATCGCTTTCTTGAAGGTTATACGGGCACTAATTCGTAAATATAACGGGTTTAGCGCAACAAACGCTCCGGAATAGTGACATAGGCTTAACATACCTTAAATAACCTTTACATAACTTAGAAATAAGTTTTGGAGGGTTTGGTGTGGCGAAATCAAGTTTATTCGCTTACAAGGACTAATTTCGACAAACTGCGAAAGTATGCCGATTTGTACTATAACGAACATTCCGGAACATGACCATAAGTTAAACATACCCTAAATATCCTTTACATAGCTTAGAAATAGGCTTTGAGGGGTTCGGTGTGCTAAAATAAACTTTTTGGTCATTCAGGGACTAAAAGCGTCAAAAATGCATAAGTTTCCATTTTCGCGCATATCTTACGTTCTGAATACATCCGGACATCCAAAACTTTACCTAAACATTAAAATATTTTATTTTAGTGATTGGCATGATAAAATTCCATTCATCATGTAATTTGGATCGTTTTTCGCATTCGTTCGTGTTTCGTCGTAATTAACCGAACAACGCAACCGTACGACCAAACGAACCAACATCCGAGATATTTTTGAGCATTTTTCATGTTCCCTATACTTTAACATCATTTTAGAGCCTTGAAATGGGATTAACGGGGCTTAAACGTGTCAAAATTGCATTAAAAACCATGTTTTGCACATTCAGGGACCAAAATTGACAATCTGCCATAGTTATCTTAGGAAGGGACCAAAATGAAAAATCTAAATTACAGCTTGTTACAGCTGTTCCCCTCATTTGCACATGGTTTTAATGAAACTATGGGCTCCCATGGTTTCACAAAACCATGGCCACATTTGTACGGATGAGATCGAAGCCCATTTTACGATGAACGATCTTAACGGTTGTGTAAAAACTAAAAATACCCACCATGTTTTCATTCATTGCTCACATTTGAATCTGATTCAAGCTCTCTAAGTGGAAGTATATGCTTCTTACCTGAGAGAGAATCGGATCAAATCTTGCGGGGACCTTCTGTAAGTATTCTTTCGTGCTTTTCTTTCGTTTTAACGTTAAAGTCAAACTGTGTTTGACTTTCTCCTTTGACCAGTCAATGGTCAACGCGAAGTTCGTTTGAACTTCATAACGTGAGTGTAATCACGATGGTTATAGTCCCTAGTGACTATACCTATTGATTACCATGTTATCTAGGCTCAGTGACGAGTCGTAGTTTCGGCCAAAATGCGTATTCTTGCGTATTTTGTAACCAAACTACTTTTGGGAATTAAGACCCTTTGTCTTGATACCAAACCTGTTTTTAAACTTTGTTAAACATGTTTTAACATGTTTAACTCGTCACTTTTAGATTTGTGCTTGTTTAGGGTCGTAAAGGTAAGCGATCTAATCAATCGCTTATACTTTCGAACCCGACCCATTTGGTCGATCATTAGGATCCGACCAAACACTTTAGGTGACCATAGTTGTATAGGGAATAACCTTCTGAGGTTATACCGTATAGTCACTTTGTTTAAGTAGTTGTATGATAGGTGGTTTATATGCCTTAGGTAAATTACCAAAATACCCTTTTTGCGCATAAATTCATTTTAAGCATATGTAACCTAAATTTTGACATCTAAACTGATTAAGTAACTATATTAGGCATGTTAAGGCATATTTTACTTGTCATAGGACTAGTTAAGCGGTCCGAACGCGTTTTACGCAAACGACGCGTTAAAGTAGCATAAGCTACCTAAACGGGTCGTAATGGGTCGTAAGCACTTAGGTTAGGTTTCATTTTAGTACGTAGGCTTTGTTAAACCATATCATATGGGTTCCAATACTCATTTGGTTTACGAAACCTCATACTATCCGATCTCCCGATTTAGGTCCGGTTATTTGTGTAGTTATCTATATAGGGTGCCGTTTGATTCCGTGATCCCTCTAGCTTTGCTTGGTTGTTGTTCAAGACTCCTAAGCACCCTCAAGTGAGTACATAGACCCCTCTTTTACTGTTTTTCAAACGTTTCATGGTGAAACAAACATGTGCCTACTTGATACTTTCATGTTTTCATGATTTTATATGATATACTTGCTATGTTCGTTAGTACACTATTAGTACATGATTTCATTATGTTTTTGCTATGTATGTCCTTTGTTGCATACTTAGTACATTTGATTTACATTACATTTGTGACACCTGTGTCACCGCGACCATCACACAAATACCAAGTCGATGAAATATTGTATTTCATACTTGGGATCTTGTATAAATATGTGTATCTTTTGCACATATCAATTCTTGTTCAATTTCAAACTCTACATCGCTTTCTGGAGAATTATACGCAAACTGGTGCGTAAACGTACTCAGTTTAATGCGACAAATACTCCGGAACATCAACATATACTTAACATACCTTAAATAACCTTTACATAACTTAGAAATAAGTTTTGAAGACTTTGGTATGGCAAAAACAAGTTAATTCGCTTACAGGAACTAAACTTGACAAACTGCGAAAGTATGCCAATTTGAACTGTAATGAACATTCCGGAACATGTCCATAAGTTAAACATACCATAAATATCCTTTACATAGCTTAGAAATAGGCTTTGAGGGGTTTGGTATGCTAAAACAAACTTTTGGATCATTCAGGGACTAAAAGTGTAAAAAAGTGCACAAGTTTGCACTTTCGCGCAAAACTTACGTTCTGAATACATCCGGACATCCAAAAATTTATGTAAGCACTAAAATAATTTATGTTAGTGTTTGGCATGAGCAAAATCCATTCGTCGCGTAATTTGGATCGTTTTTCGCGCTTATGCGCATTCCGTCGTAATTAACCGAACATCGCGATCATACGGCCAAACGAACCAACATCCGACATATTTTTGAGCATGTTTCATGTCCACAATGTTTAGGCATCATCTTAGGGCCTTAAAGTTGGCTTTACGGGCCTTAGAAGTTTCGGAAATGGCTTATATATGCAACAGGGACCAAAACTGCCATTTCTGAACGTTTGTGCAGATCAGACATGCCCAGGCGGCCCGCCTGAGTTTTGTCTATATGCTGACGCGGGCCGCGTGGCCCCTGTAGATGCAGAAACTTGCTTTTTGGCTGAAGTAGGCCTTTGAAACACTCCAAAGGGCAATGCCCTTTCACAATCTCAGGAGTTAAGGGTCATTATGAGCCACCACAACATCTTGACAAGTGTACGCATAAGATCGTGGCACGATATTCAAGAAACGATCCTAACGGTTTTGCTTTTCCTATAAATACCCCCCCCCCCCATTTGTGTTAAAACCCACAAAATCTGATCTAAACCTCTAAGTTGAGGCCTTTGCTTCATACCTGAGCTCCTGGATCGAGATTAGCTTTCGGGGACCCTTCGTAATTGTTCTTTCGTTCTTTTATTCGCTTTTCAAGTCCGAAAGTCAAGGTTTTCTTTGACTTTCTGTGTGACTAGCCTATGGTCAACACGAAGTTCGTTGGAACTTCATAAGGTGAGCGTAATCACGATGGTTATAGTCCGTAGTGACTATACCTACTGATTACCACGTTATCTAGGCTCAGTGACGAGTTGTAGTTTCGGCCAAAATGCGCATTCTTGCGTATTTTGTAACCAAACTACTCGTGAGTATCAAAACCGTTTGTTTTGATGCCAAACCTGTTTTCTAAACTTAGTTAAGCATGTTCTAACATCCTTAGCTCGTCACTTTTAGTATAGTGCTTTTATAGGGTCGTAAGGTAAGCGATCTAAACAATCGCTTATACTTTCGAACCCGACCCATTTGGTCGATCTTTAGGATCCGACCAAACACTTTAAGTGGCCATAGTTGTATAGGGAATAACCTTCCGAGGTTATACCTTATGGTCACGACGTTAGGCGTTCCAAACGTGTTTTACGCGAACGACGCGTTAAAGTAGCATAAGCTACCTAAACGAGTCGTAATGGGCCGCAAGCACTTAGGCTAGGTTTCATTTTAGTATGTAGGCTTTGTTAAACCATATTACACGAGTCTCTATACTCGTTTGGTTTACAAACCCTCATTCTATTCTGTGACAACTCGAGTTTCTGACTTTCACTTTCGCATTAAATGCGCATTGACTTTGACTGTTTAGTTGTTTGGATTGTGGACTTGAAATTGTACGCGTTGTGTTTTAATGAAACGTATTGTCGTTTTGCCTATATGTGATTACTTGCTGTGGTAGAAAATAATATTAGAATTATTATTAAAACACTTAGTCCAGATCACGAAACATGACATACAGATCGAAGGATCACGAAAGATAACCTTAGGTTCGAAGGATCTCGAAACATACCCTTCGAGCAAAGATAGGATCCTTCGACATCTTTCGGCCCGAAGGATCACGAAACATATCCTTCGACATCTTTCGGCCCAGTCTTTCTAATGGGCTTGGCCCATTCCTGTGATACGTTTATATACGTGAATACATGTAAACCGATAGTTACTTCCAAAAACCCTAGTTCCCTTGTGTGTGTGTGACGGCATAGCAGACCCATTCTCTGTTCGAAGGATTTCATTCCGTAATCCAGATTTTCGGTTAGTGTCTATATTGATTTGTGATTTACGTGTTTTGTTCTTGATTTCGACATACTTGGTTAATCTATTATGTAACTGCATGCGAAATACATGTTGATCTGGATTGATAGGATCGAATGCATAGTATTGAATGGGTTGAATGATATTAATTTGATCAGGATTCGAAAACAGATTAACATGTCAATAGTGTTCGATTATGTGATACGTTATGCAAATCGACTGGATGATATACGTATATATGTTAGATAGTTGAACCGAATGATGATTATGTTTACATGACACATAGATGATGATTCGGATTGGTTGATGATTGATTCTGTAACCGTTAAATGATTTCTGGGAATGATAGTAACTGTCGTAGATGATCTTGTGCCTCCTGTGTAACGTAACTGATGAAATGTGCTTGTTAATCGATAACATGATAAGATGGATTAGGGTTTTGTGGTAACTGTCTATGAATGAAAACTGTTGTGACCGAAAGATACTTGCTACTCGAAACATAGCTGTTGTGACCGAAAGATACTTGTTAGTCGAAACATAGTTGTTGAGACCGAAAGATACTTGTCCTTCGAGCCATAGTAGTGTTGACCGAAGGATAGCATTGACCGAAACATAATTAGGTTGACCGAAAGATGACAGTTGGTCGAAAGATGACATTAGGTTCGAAACATAACATTTGGTCCGAAAGATAACTGTGATAACTGTTGACCGAAAGATAAGGGTGGATCGAAAGATATTTGGTTATAAACATACTTTAAATGATGGAATGTATGCTTGATTTATTTGGCATGCCATGCTTGGTGATGAATGTTAACATTTGTATTCGTGCACACTAGCTGTTGATTAAATGTGAAATGATACGTGTTGTGCCGAACATGAACTGATTTGTTATACGTGCATACAATAGGACGTGATTAATTACTTGTGAGTGCATAACCTAGCATACCGAGCAAACCAAGGTGAGTTCACACTCCTACTAAGGCATGGGATTCCCGGGTCGTGGGAATGGGTTAAAGGATTCAATTGACTTATAACGTACAAACGCTTTTCCTAGACTATCACCTATCATGGTCCTCGGATGTCAGGACGGTTCCGTAGGTTGGGATAACACCTACGTGGTTCCGTAGGTTGGATAACACCTACGTGGTCATATGCCATTACTGCCTCGGATGTCAGGCACGCACGTAAAACCTACGTGTACGCATTACTTACTTCTATCCTCGGTACAAAGGATACGTACGTGAAACCCACGTACACCCCATACGCGCTACTGTTCTCGGACGAAGAACAGGGATGATACGAATAGTCTAGTGGTCACAGAACATGGGAAGCCCCCACCTGTATAACTTACTATTGGCCCTGTAGAGCCACCTGTTACTTACTGTTACGCATTTACTTACTGTGAACTCGCTCAACTAGTTTGTTGATCATTCTGTTACATGCCTTGCAGATCGTTAGGTACTTGGAGCTTGCACTGGAGAAGCGGGTCGTTGTGGGCAAGGATCGTGGTTTCTACGTTGAACTATTATGACATTTAAAACTATTAACTATTGTTGGTTTATTTACTATGCTTCCGCTACACTTTGAAACTATGGTTATGTTTTGAACACCTATCGTATTGAATGGATGGTTTACATTTATTTTACTTAATATTAAGTACATGTTCAATATGATTGGTGGCTTGATCCTGGTCAGTCACGCTCCCAAGCGGTGATACTCCGCGTGTGGATTTTGGGGGTGTGACAGATTGGTATCAGAGCCATTGGTTAAAGAGAACTTGGTTTTAATATGGAAAAACGTTTTTATTAAAACCAGACTATAACCAGAACAGTGCTCTCAACGATCCACAACGACGCTTCGCTCCACGTGCAAGACTCAACTTCCTAGGTAATAAGGTTTATATTTATTGCCTACATGCTAGAAATTGCATAGAACTTTGCTCGTAGTATGCTTACATTACCTTGCTCACAACTTGTCATTGCATGAGAATACTTATGTGCTTACACTCTTCTGTCATCGCACTATTCGCGAACCTTTCTCACTTATGTTACCTTTGATGTGAAGATCAATGGCCGCACGAATTAACATGACTCAAGCCCAGCTAGAGGCTCTCGTTGCTGCGGCAGTTGCAGCCGCCCAAGCAGGTAGTATACCCTGCAGTATAGACACTAGGATCTTTAGATCCTACATTAATTCTCGTACTTAACTTTGCCCTATTCGTACACAATAGGTCAACCCGCTCAGCAACAACCTGGGTGCACCTTCAAGAATTTCATGGATTGTCGTCCTAGCTCGTTCAGTGGCACGGAGGGAGCAGTTGGGCTCCTCCACTGGTTTGAAAAGCTCGAGTCGGTTTTCGAAATGTGTGAATGCCCTGAGGCTCGCAGGGTGAAGTTCGCCACTGGCACACTTGAAGGGATTGCGCTCACTTGGTGGAACGCACAAGTGCAGATCTTAGGGTTGGCAGCTGCTAACGCCACACCCTGGAATGATTTCAAAGAACTGATCAAGAGGGAATACTGCACTAGAGAAGACATTCACAAGTTGGAGGACGAGTTGTATAACTTGAAAATGGTTGGTTCGGAAATCGAAGCCTACACCAAGAGATCAAATGAGTTGGCTGTGTTATGTCCAACTATGGTGGACCCTCCATACAAGCGTATTGAGTTGTATCTCAAAGGTTTGGCACCAGAAATACAGAGCCACGTTACCTCGGCTAACCTCAACAACATCCAGGAAATCCAGTTTCTCGCTCATCGCATCACCGATCAGGCAGTGGAACAGAATAAACTGCCTAAGCGTATCAGTGCTACTGCTACCGCTACTGCTTCTACTACACTTGCTACTCCCAGTGAAAGTAAGAGAAAATGGGATGGGGATTCTAGCAAGGGGTCAGTTTCAGTACAGTCACAAGCTCAGCAACGAAAGACAGACAGTTACCAGAGTCCCAGTCAGCACTCCTCAGGCAGCCACAGACAGGGAGGGTATCGAGGAAATCTCCCAAAGTGCAACAACTGCAACAAGCATCACAACGGTCAGTGTAACAAGGGTCGTTGTCAAAGATGCCTCAAGATGGGTCACGAGGCCAAAGACTGTAGAAGCCCTCGTCCCGCGAGTCAGAATCAGCAGCAGCCACCGGCACAGCAGAATCAGCAACAGGGCAACAAGGGGTGCTATAATTGTGGTGCTGAAGGTCACATCAAGAGACACTGCCCTCAGCTAAACAGGAACCAGAACAACAACAACAATGGCAACGAAGCTCGGGGTCGTGCTTTTGTGCTAGGTCGGGGTGACGCAGTGAATGATCCCAATGTGGTTATGGGTAAGTTTCTTCTCGACGATATTTATGTTAGTGTCTTATTTGATTCGGGTGCTGATACAAGCTATATGTCATTGAAAATGAGTAAATTATTAAAACGTACACCAACACCCCTAGACACCAAACACGTCGTAGAACTAGCCAATGGTAAAAGTGTAGAAGCCGCACAGGTAGTCAAGGGTTGTAGTATTGTTCTAGCGGGTCAGACTTTCTCGATTGATCTCATACCCATAGTTTTGGGTAGTTTCGACGTCGTCATCGGTATGGATTGGTTATCCCAACATCACGCGGAGATCTTATGCAAAGAAAAAGTTATTCGTATTCCTCGCTCCAGTCAAGAACCTCTCGAAGTACAAGGTGACAAGAGTGGTGCTGTGGTTGGCATCATCTCTTTCTTAAAGGCGCATAAATGTTTACGAAAGGGACATACTGCCATTCTGGCACTTGTCACTGACGCATCAGCAAAGGAAAAGAAGCTGGAGGATATACCAGTTGTGCGTGATTTTCCTCAAGTGTTTCCTGAAGATTTACCTGGTTTACCTCCTCATCGTCAGGTCGAGTTTCAGATTGAGTTAGCTCCTGGAGCAGCACCAATAGCCCGCGCACCGTATCGTTTAGCTCCAACCGAACTGGAAGAACTGTCAAAGCAGCTACAAGAGCTCTTGGAAAAGGGCTTTATTCGTCCAAGCTCTTCGCCTTGGGGAGCTCCAGTGTTATTTGTGAAGAAGAAAGACGGTACGTTCAGGATGTGCATCGACTACCGCGAACTCAATAAGGTGACGGTGAAGAACCGTTATCCTCTTCCGCGCATAGATGACCTATTCGACCAGTTGCAAGGGTCGTGTTACTATTCCAAGATTGATTTAAGGTCAGGGTATCATCAGCTGAGAGTCCGGGATGAGGACGTCTCCAAAACCGCTTTCAGAACTCGCTACGGTCATTACGAGTTTCTTGTCATGCCATTCGGGCTTACGAACGCGCCTGCAGTCTTCATGGATCTTATGAACAGGGTGTGCAAACCCTATCTCGACAAGTTCGTCATTGTTTTCATCGACGACATTTTGATTTACTCCAAGAGTCAGGAGGAGCACGAGCAGCACTTACGTCTTATCTTGGAACTTCTTCGAAAGGAGCAACTGTACGCAAAGTTTTCAAAATGTGACTTCTGGCTTCGTGAAGTCCACTTCTTAGGCCATGTGGTGAACAAGGATGGGATTCATGTCGATCCATCCAAGGTTGATTCGATCAGAAACTGGCCAGCGCCACGTACACCGACAGAAATACGCCAATTCTTGGGTTTGGCGGGTTACTACAGGCGATTTATTAAAGACTTCTCAAAGATCGCGCAACCACTTACTATGCTAACACAGAAAGGTGTCGTTTACAGATGGGGTAATACGCAAGAGACCGCTTTTCAGTACTTAAAGGATAGGCTTTGCAGCGCACCTATTCTCTCATTGCCAGAGGGCACGGATGACTTCGTGGTTTATTGTGACGCATCGATACAGGGACTTGGTTGTGTATTGATGCAGCGGGATAAAGTTATTGCCTACGCTTCGCGGCAACTCAAGGTTCATGAACGGAACTACACGACGCACGATTTAGAGCTGGGAGCTGTTGTTTTCGCGCTTAAGATATGGCGACACTACCTGTACGGTACCAGGTGCACGATTTACACCGATCACAGGAGTCTCGAGCATATTCTTAAGCAAAAGGATTTGAATATGCGTCAACGGAGATGGGTTGAACTTCTGAACGACTATGAATGCGCCATCAAGTATCATCCAGGCAAGGCCAATGTTGTGGCTGATGCCCTCAGTCGGAAAGACACTCTACCTAAGCGCGTGCGAGCGCTACAGCTTACTATTCAGTCCAGTCTTCCTGCACAGATACGAGCTGCTCAGTTAGAAGCACTGAAACCCGAAAACGTCAAAGCTGAAGCTTTACGCGGCTCAAGGCAACGCATGGAACAAAAGGAAGACGGCGCCTACTATGTAACGGGGCGTATTTGGGTCCCACTTTATGGCGGTTTACGCGAACTTGTAATGGATGAAGCTCACAAGTCTCGCTATTCGGTACATCCAGGGTCGGATAAAATGTACCACGACATCAGCACTACTTATTGGTGGCCTAGCATGAAGGCTCACATCGCTACGTACGTTGGAAAATGCTTAACCTGTGCGAGAGTCAAGGTTGAATATCAGAAACCAGCTGGTCTACTTCAGCAGCCTAAGATACCGCAATGGAAATGGGAAGAAATTTCCATGGATTTTGTTACAGGTCTACCTAGATCTCAGCGTGGGAACGATACAATTTGGGTGATCGTTGATCGACTCACAAAGTCTGCTCACTTCTTGGCTATCAAAGAAACGGATAAGTTTTCTACCCTAGCAGACATCTACTTGAAAGAAGTTGTTTCGAGGCACGGAGTGCCCACCTCTATTATTTCGGATCGCGATGCACGCACGTCAGAGCTTTGGCAAGCGATGCACAAATCCTTCGGCTCACGATTAGACATGAGCACAGCATATCATCCTCAGACGGATGGGCAGTCTGAGCGAACTATCCAAACTCTAGAAGACATGCTTCGAGCGTGTGTCATCGATTTCGGCAACGGCTGGGAAAAGCACCTCCCTTTAGTGGAGTTTTCATACAATAACAGTTACCACACCAGCATTCAAGCCGCTCCATTTGAGGCATTGTACGGACGTAAATGCCGGTCACCTCTCTGTTGGGCAGAGGTGGGGGATAGTCAAATTACGGGTCCAGAAATTGTAGTGGACGCCACAGAAAAGATTGCGCAGATACGACAACGCATGGCGGCAGCACGCGACCGTCAGAAAGCCTACGCGGACAAGCGTAGAAAGCCATTGGAATTTGAGGTCGGGGACCGGGTTTTATTGAAAGTTTCACCCTGGAAGGGTGTGGTTCGATTTGGTAAACGAGGCAAACTGAATCCGCGGTACGTCGGACCATTCGAAATCTTAGAAAAGATTGGCAAAGTAGCCTACAGATTAAACCTACCTCCTGAACTCGGTGCAGTTCACAATGTATTTCACGTGTCGAATCTGAAGAAATGCCTATCAGATGAGACCCTTATAGTTCCTTTTAAGGAACTCACTATCGACGAGCGGTTGCAGTTCGTCGAGGAACCAGTTGAAATCACGGACCGGGATGTTAAGGTCCTCAAGCACAAGAGAATCCCTCTTGTTCGAGTTCGTTGGAACTCCCAGCGTGGTCCAGAGTATACCTGGGAACGCGAAGATCAGATGAAAGAAAAGTACCCCCAGCTATTCGAAACCAATGCATCCACTTCTGAGGCTGAAGCTACTACTACTGAATTTCGGGACGAAATTCCAAATCAACGGGGGGATGATGTGACACCCCAGGAAAACCAGTGAACGATGTAACTTACCCAGCTTCCTCAGTAAGTGCGTACCAAATTTCGGGACGAAATTTCTTTTAAGTTGGGGATAATGTGACAACTCGAGTTTCTGACTTTCACTTTCGCATTAAATGCGCATTGACTTTGACTGTTTAGTTGTTTGGATTGTGGACTTGAAATTGTACGCGTTGTGTTTTAATGAAACGTATTGTCGTTTTGCCTATATGTGATTACTTGCTGTGGTAGAAAATAATATTAGAATTATTATTAAAACACTTAGTCCAGATCACGAAACATGACATACAGATCGAAGGATCACGAAAGATAACCTTAGGTTCGAAGGATCTCGAAACATACCCTTCGAGCAAAGATAGGATCCTTCGACATCTTTCGGCCCGAAGGATCACGAAACATATCCTTCGACATCTTTCGGCCCAGTCTTTCTAATGGGCTTGGCCCATTCCTGTGATACGTTTATATACGTGAATACATGTAAACCGATAGTTACTTCCAAAAACCCTAGTTCCCTTGTGTGTGTGTGACGGCATAGCAGACCCATTCTCTGTTCGAAGGATTTCATTCCGTAATCCAGATTTTTGGTTAGTGTCTATATTGATTTGTGATTTACGTGTTTTGTTCTTGATTTCGACATACTTGGTTAATCTATTATGTAACTGCATGCGAAATACATGTTGATCTGGATTGATAGGATCGAATGCATAGTATTGAATGGGTTGAATGATATTAATTTGATCAGGATTCGAAAACAGATTAACATGTCAATAGTGTTCGATTATGTGATACGTTATGCTAATCGACTGGATGATATATGTATATATGTTAGATAGTTGAACCGAATGATGATTATGTTTACATGACACATAGATGATGATTCGGATTGGTTGATGATTGATTCTGTAACCGTTAAATGATTTCTGGGAATGATAGTAACCGTCGTAGATGATCTTGTGCCTCCTGTGTAACGTAACTGATGAAATGTGCTTGTTAATCGATAACATGATAAGATGGATTAGGGTTTTGTGGTAACTGTCTATGAATGAAAACTGTTGTGACCGAAAGATACTTGCTACTCGAAACATAGCTGTTGTGACCGAAAGATACTTGTTAGTCGAAACATAGTTGTTGAGACCGAAAGATACTTGTCCTTCGAGCCATAGTAGTGTTGACCGAAGGATAGCATTGACCGAAACATAATTAGGTTGACCGAAAGATGACAGTTGGTCGAAAGATGACATTAGGTTCGAAACATAACATTTGGTCCGAAAGATAACTGTGATAACTGTTGACCGAAAGATAAGGGTGGATCGAAAGATATTTGGTTATAAACATACTTTAAATGATGGAATGTATGCTTGATTTATTTGGCATGCCATGCTTGGTGATGAATGTTAACATTTGTATTCGTGCACACTAGCTGTTGATTAAATGTGAAATGATACGTGTTGTGCCGAACATGAACTGATTTGTTATACGTGCATACAATAGGACGTGATTAATTACTTGTGAGTGCATAACCTAGCATACCGAGCAAACCAAGGTGAGTTCACACTCCTACTAAGGCATGGGATTCCCGGGTCGTGGGAATGGGTTAAAGGATTCAATTGACTTATAACGTACAAACGCTTTTCCTAGACTATCACCTATCATGGTCCTCGGATGTCAGGACGGTTCCGTAGGTTGGGATAACACCTACGTGGTTCCGTAGGTTGGATAACACCTACGTGGTCATATGCCATTACTGCCTCGGATGTCAGGCACGCACGTAAAACCTACGTGTACGCATTACTTACTTCTATCCTCGGTACAAAGGATACGTACGTGAAACCCACGTACACCCCATACGCGCTACTGTTCTCGGACGAAGAACAGGTATGATACGAATAGTCTAGTGGTCACAGAACATGGGAAGCCCCCACCTGTATAACTTACTATTGGCCCTGTAGAGCCACCTGTTACTTACTGTTACGCATTTACTTACTGTGAACTCGCTCAACTAGTTTGTTGATCACTCTGTTACATGCCTTGCAGATCGTTAGGTACTTGGAGCTTGCACTGGAGAAGCGGGTCGTTGTGGGCAAGGATCGTGGTTTCTACGTTGAACTATTATGACATTTAAAACTATTAACTATTGTTGGTTTATTTACTATGCTTCCGCTACACTTTGAAACTATGGTTATGTTTTGAACACCTATCGTATTGAATGGATGGTTTACATTTATTTTACTTAATATTAAGTACATGTTCAATATGATTGGTGGCTTGATCCTGGTCAGTCACGCTCCCAAGCGGTGATACTCCGCGTGTGGATTTTGGGGGTGTGACATATCCAATCTTACGATTTTGGTCTGGTATATTAATATAGCTACCTATTAGGTGCCGTTTGATATTCCGTGATCTCTAGCATTTTTGGTTGTTATACAAGGATTTCAAAGCAATCTCAGGTGAGTACATTGAACCCCTCTTTTACTGTTTTCCAAACTGTTTTGGGGTGAAACACATGTGCCTACTTGTTACTTTCATGCTTTCCATGTTTTCACATCATATACCTGCTATGTTCGTTAGTACATTATAGTACATGATTTCATTACATTTCATGCTATGTATGCCCATTGTGTGCATACTTAGTACATTGTTTTACATTACATTTCATGCTATGTATGCCCATTGTGTGCGTACTTAGTACATTGTTTCACATTACATTTCATGCTATGTATGCCCATTGTGTGCATACCTAGTACATCACTCTACAATACATTTCATGCTACGTACGCCCATTGTGTGCATACCTAGTACATCACTTTACAATACATCACATGCTACGTACGCCCATTGTGTGCATACTTAGTACATCACTTTACAATACATTTCATGCTATGTACGCCCATTGTGTGCATACTTAGTACATTGTGTCTCAATGTATTTCTGTTGCATATGCTCATCTAGCATATGAACACATTATACTACATTTTGAACCATTGTAACCGTTTGACTATGTGAACCGTCTTAACCCTTTGATTATATGAACCGTTCGTAACCTTTGAACCGTGTGAACCAGTTGTATCTGTTGACATGATTTACATTTGACATGATTTACATTTGACAGTAGACATTTGACTATACATAAACATTTCAACAATTGTTAAACATTACATCTTGATGGTTTGGTTTGAGTAAGTGATCTAAGCAACGAGGCGTGTCTAATACGATACAAGCATGGTGGATACGCCGCTGGTACTTCCTATATATAAGTGTTTGTATGGTATTACATATCGTAGCGTTATTTGAATCATTTCAATTTGAGACATATAACATTTTATACAAATAACACACTTTTCACAAGACCTTGATTCACGAACAACTTATCTTATACAAACTCATTTTACATGGTTAGTCAGTTAACCATACATTACTCTCTTATTTATACATATCATTTGATCTTATCGTTTTTCAAATGATTTACAAGGCAAAGCAAATTACCAGGTTCATGACTAAACATTTTCTCAAACATAAGTCATGAATTCCGTTTTGATAAAACCAATGTATCTCACAGGCATTTTTATGCTGACGTACCTATTTTTACATGTATTTTCAGGAGATGATGCATAGGACTTATCAAGACATACTTAGGCGGACCTGTGCCTTAGTGACTTAAAATGAGACAAGAACTAGTTAGTTTATGTTATGTACTCTTTGGTTCTTGTTTAAACAATGTATACTTTCATATATGTTTAATAAAATGAAACATCATTTGCCATGGATTTGAAACAATAAATTCTGTTACAACACTCCCCGATGTTTCTGCCACGATTTGTATGTTCTTCGTGGTCGGGGTGTGACAGAAAAGTTGGTATCAGAGCCAATGGTTATAGGGAATTAGGTTATTAGTAATGCTTTGACCTAGTATATAACCTTCCTAGGACCCTAACGCGAGTTTACTTGCGTTTAGTCATAAAACAATACCGTCACATATCCTTAGGCGACGACCTCAACAAGAACATAAATTTCAAAACCGCTTTGAAAACTAATCATCTGATCTAGGATGATTGATTACTAGGTTTTGAACCCTCTGTTATAAGGTTTTGAACCCCTTTGAATTTTCAAAACTCTCGTCAAAGTTCTGGGTCCTAAATAGTGTGAACACGTGCAAACTAGAAGAGTGAATGCCTGTACTCTAGGTTTTCTGTCTAAGGCTAGAGTGTTCGTACAAATCCACATAATCGGACCAGTCACTCTTGCCTGGGAACTCTTGGGGTGAGTGTCCACTTATAGGCGAGCATGTCTTCGCAATACACTATGAGGATCTATTTACTTTGATTCAACGTTGGTGTTGTTTGTTTGCTTCGTGGATTCAAACAAATGACCATCAACCATGATTATGGCTGGTAATTGTAATGCCATTTCATTTGTTTTCTCTCTTGTTTCTCTTTTAGAATGCCTCCTCGATGCGAAAACCAGATAGCGACTGCCGAACTGGCAAAAATCATTGCGCAACAAATGGCTGCTCAATTCCCAAACCTCTTTGCTCAATGGAACCAAGCCAACAACAACAATAATGCCCCCCGCAACTTCAAGACGTTCAACTCGGCTAAGCCATCAAAGTTTTCTGGGTCTCAAGGAGCGATTGCACTTCTGCAATGGTTCGAGAGTTTAGAGAACACCTTCAGACATGTTCAATGTCCAAACGAGCGAAAGGTAGAATTCGCATCTAGCATCTTTGAGAAACGAGCTTTGACATGGTGGAATGGTGTGATGAGAGATAGGGGTGCCGATGTAGCACTGGCTCAAACATGGCAATAACTTCGAGCTCTGATGATGAAGGAATTCTGTCCTCATCACGAGACCAGGGCCTTGGAAACGGAGTTCGACGATCTTAAGCAAGTTAGCGGTGAGCATCGAGCCTACACGGATCGTTATGACGAGTTAAGTTTGTTATGCCCGAATATGGTTACACCTTTAGATAAGGCAATCGAAAAGTACATTGATGGCCTCCCTGACTCAATACAAGACATTGTGACTGGTAGCAACCCTACTACAGTTAGACAGGCCATTGAGCTATCTGCAACCTTGACTGAATCAAAGATCAGGAAAGGTAAACTTTTCCGAAAAGGTGACAAGAAACCGGTCGGGGAATCGAACCCAATCGAGGAATCAAAGACCATGGATGAATAGACTGAATCCCCTAAGAAGTCAAAGAAGCAAAAGGCTCCTCAGAACTTCGCCGTGGTCGCTCACAATTGTGACACCTGTGTCACTTCAACCATCAAACAAACGCCAAACCAATGAAATATTGTATTTCATACTTTGGACTTGTATAAATATGTGTATCGTTTACACATATCAAGCTCTGGGGAATTATACGCAAACTGGTGCGTAAACGTACTCAGTTTAATGCGACAAATACTCCGGAACAGCATCATATACTTAACATACCTTAAATAACCTTTACATAACTTAGAAATAAGCTTTGAGGGGTTTCGTATGCTAAAACAAGTTAATTCGCTTACAGGGACTAAACTTGACAAACTGCGAAAGTATGCCAATTTGAACTGTAACGAACATTCCGGAACATGTCCATAAGTTAAACATACCATAAATATCCTATACATAGCTTAGAAATAGGCTTTGAGGGGTTTGGTATGCTAAAATAAACTTTTGGGTCATTCAGGGACTAAAAGTGTCAAAAAGTGCACAAGTTTGCACTTTCGCGCATAACTTACGTTCTGAATACATCCGGACATCCAAAAATTTATGTAAGCATCCTTATATTATTCCTTAGTGTTTGGCATGAGAAAAATCCATTCGTCGCGTCATTTGGATCGTCTTTCGCGCTTATGCGCATTCCGTCGTAATTAAGCGAACATCGCGATCGTACGACCAAACGAACCGACATCCGGAATATTTTTGAGCATATTTCAAGTCCCCTACACTCTAACTTCATCTTAGAGCCTTGAAATGAGGTTAACAGGGCTTAAAAGTGCCAAAAATGGGCCAAATTGCATGTTTCTGAAGTGCAGGGACTAAAACTGAAAATTCTGATCTGTGACCCTCAGGCGGGGCGCGTAGTCCAAATCCTTACGCGGGGTGCGTCAGACATACAGACCAGATTCAATGTTTGATCCACTTGCCTTGGCCTTTCAAACACCCCAAAGGGGCAATGCCCTTTCACAAACTGAAGGATTAGGGTCATTTTCAGTAACCACAACATTTTGACAAGTGTAAGGCTTGGATCGTGGCACGATATTCAAGAAACGATCCTAACAGTTATGCTTTTCCTATAAATCCCCCCCCCTTTTCTTGCAAAAACCTACACAATCTGATCAAGAGCTCTAAGTTGGAACCTTTGTTTCATACTTGAGCCATTTTTATCTAGATTAGCATTCGGGGACCCTGCGTAAGTATTCTTTCGCTCTTTTATTCGCTTTTCGAGTCCGAAAGTCAACGTTTTGTTGACTTTCTGCTTTGACCAGCCTATGGTCAGCCCGAAGTTCATTAGAACTTCATAACGTGAGCGTGATCACGATGGTTATAGTCCGTAGTGACTATACCTACTGATTACCACGTTATCTAGGCTCAGTGACGAGTCGTAGTTTCGGCCAAAATGTGCATTCTTGCATATTTTGTAACCAAACTACTCGTGAGCATCAAAGCCGTTTGTTTTGATGCCAACCCCATTTTCTAAACTTAGTTAAGCATGTTCTAACATGCTTAGCTCGTCACTTTTAGTTTAGTGCATATATAGGGTCGTAAGGTAAGCGATCTAAACCATCGCTTATACTTTCGAACCCGACGCATTTGGTCGATCATTAGGATCCGACCAAACACATTAGGTGACCATAGCTATAACCTTCCGAGGTTATGCCTTGTGGTCACGATGTAAGGCATTCCAGATGCGTTCTACGCGAACGACGCGTAAGGTAGCATAGGCTACCTAAACGGGTCGTAATGGGTCTCAAGCACTTAGGTTAGGTTTCATTTTAGTATGTAGGCTTTGTTAAACCATATTTCACGAGTCTCCATACTCGTTTGGTTTACGAACCCGAATACTATCCGATCCTTCCGATTTTGGTCTGGTATATTAATATAGCTACCTATTAGGTGCCGTTTGATATTCCGTGATCTCTAGCATTATCTGGTTATTATATAAGAACTCTAAAGCAATCTCAGGTGAGTACATTGAACCCCTCTTTTACTGTTTTCCAAACTGTTTTGGGGTGAAACACATGTGCCTACTTGTTACTTTCATGCTTTCATGTTTTCACATCATATACCTACTATATTCGTTAGTACATTATAGTACACGATTTCATTACATTTCATGTTATGTATGCCCATTGTGTGCGTACTTAGTACATTGCTTCACATTGCATATCATGCTATTTATGCCCATTGTGTGCATACTTAGTACAATTACTTACATCACATGCCTTCATTTTGTTATGACATTTGGTTTGTTTAACATGGAACAATACATTCATTAACTTTAGCTACGCCGTTCGTTAGTAGGTAGTGGTACCATTGGAATTGACAACTCCCGTTCCTGAAATCCTGGGTTTGTTTGGATTGGAAGGAATGACCGAATTCGATATACATAACTTAGATAAACCTTTGATTTGTTTAAGGGTTTATCGCCACAGTCTCAAGGCTTGGATGTATGCATATTTCACAATACCGTACAAATGTTTATCTCAGTAGAGCATGCATTGTTCCACAAAACATAACGTTGATTTAAACCCATGTTTTACTTCAACACCTTGTTTTGTGCATTTTACATATGGTTGAGTTGATACATCTCGCTTACCATACTAGATATATTTTGGGTACACATTACATTATCTACACTGAACATAAACATTTTGACATTGATACACATACTTGGTGGTTTACATTGAACATAGACATTTCGACATGGTGTACACAATAACACTTGACATTTGGCTTATGCATGAACAATTTACATGGTGGATGGTTTGGGTAAATGGTTGGTGTAACGTGGCGTATGTAATATGATACAAACATGATGGATACGCCGCTGGTACTTCCTATATATAAATGCTTGTATAGTATTACATATCGTAGCGTTATCCAAGTCATTTCAGTTTAGATACATTACATTTTACAGAAAAAACATATTCTTCACAAGACATTGTTTTACAAACAACTTACCTTATACAAACTCGTTTTACATGGTTATCCATTTAACCATACAGTGTTCTCTTATTTATACATATCATCTGATCTTATCGTTTTTCAAATGATTTCAAGACAAAGCAAATTACAAGGTTCATGACTAAACATTTTCTCAAACATAAGTCATGAATTCCGTTTTCACAAAACCAATGTATCTCATAGGCATTTTTATGCTGACGTACCTATTTTCACATGTGTTTTCAGGAGATGATAAATAGGACTTATCAAGATATACTTAGGCGGACCTGTGCCTTAGTGACTTAAAACGAGACAAGTACAAGTTAATTTATGTTATGTATTATTTGGTTCTTGTTTAAACAATGTAAACTTTCATGTTTGATCAATAAAACGGAACTTCAATTGCCATGGATTTGAAACAATTAATTCTGTTACAACATTCCCCGACATTTTCGCCACGTTTGGTATGTTCTACGTGGTCGGGGTGTGACAGAAAAGTTGGTATCAGAGCCAATGGTTATAGGGAATTAGGTTATTAGTAATGCTTTGACCTAGTCTATAACCTTCCTAGGACCCTAACGCGAGTTCACTTGCGTTTAGTCATAAAACAAAACCGTCATCTATCCTTAGGCGACGACCACAACAAGAACATAAATTTCAAAACCGCTTCGAAAACTAATCATCTGTTCTAGGATGACTGATTACTAGGTTTTGAACCCTCTGTTATAAGGTTTTGAACCCCCTTTTCAAAACTCTCCTCAAAGTTTTGGGTCCTAAATAGTGTGAACACGTGCGAACTGGAAGAGTGAATGCCTGTACCCTGGGTTTTCTGTCTAAGGTTAGAGTGTTCGTACAAATCCACATAATCGGACCAGTCATTCTTACCTGGGAACTCTTGGGGTGAGTGTCCACTTATAGGCGAGCATGTCTTCGCGATACACTGTGAGGATCTATTTGCTTTGATTCAGCCTTGGTGTTGTTTGTTTGCTTCGTGGTTCAAATAAATGACCATCAACCATGACTATGGTCGGTAATTATTACATCCTATTCTTACCCAATGCCATTTCATTTGCTTTCTTTCTTGTTTTTCTTTTAGAATGCCTCCGCGACGCGAAAACCAGATAGCAACTGCCGAGCTGGCAGAAATTATTGCGCAGCAGATGGCTGCTCAATTCCCAGATATCTTTGCTCAATGGAACCAAGCCAACAACAACAACAATGGTACATGCAATTTCAAGAACTTTAACTCGGCTAAACCACTCAAGTTTAGTGGTTCTGAGGGAGCAATTGGGCTTCTTCAATGGTTTGAGAGCATCGAGAATACTTTTCGCCACGTGCAGTGTCCGGATAATCGCAAGGTTGAGTTTAAATCCAGTGTGTTTCAGAAGAGGGCTCTTACATGGTGGAACGGGGTAATGAGAGACCGTGGTGCAGATGTTGCTCTAGCACAGACATGGGCTGAACTGAGAGCTCTTATGATGAGGGAGTTTTGTCCTCGTCATGAACAACGAGCGTTGGAGAAGGAGTTTGATGATTTGAAACAAGATAGTGGCGAACACAGGGCATATACTGACAGGTTTGAGGAGTTGAGTCTACTTTGCCCGACTATGGTCGCCCCACTCGACAAGGCTATCGAAAGGTACATCGACGGCCTGCCTGACTTGGTACAAGACATTATCACTGGTAGCAACCCTACCACACTCCGTCAGGCCATTGAGCTATCTGCAACCTTGACTGAATCGCAGATCAGAAAGCATAAACTTTTTCGAAAGGGTGACAAGAAGCCAATCGAGGAATCAAAGACCATGGATGAACAGACTGGATCCCCTGAGAAGTCTAAGAAGCGTAAGGCTTCGCAGAATTGTGCGATTGCTGCTCAACCCAACCAAAACACCCGCAACCAACCAACTCAACCTCCTACAAAGAAACCTTATGCCGGTACTGCACCGATATGCGACAAATGTAATGCACACCACTTAGCTCACCTACAGTGTCGTTTATGTGCATCATGTGGGCGACTCGGTCACCTGCAAATGCTTGTCGATTTACCTCAAACCAAGGTGGTCCAAACCAACCGCAAGTAAATCCTGCTCAAGCTCGTCTTCCACTAGGTCCTTGCTTCAACTGTGACGAAATGGGCCATTTCCGGATTAATTGCCCAAAGATTGCTAATGCGAATCCAGCGCAAGGATGAGCATCGGACCAACTAGAAGACAATGTTGTTTAGAGATAATCAAGCCTTATGTATTATTTTCTTTTGTAGTCAAGGCCCATGAAACAGTTGTTGTTGTTTATAAATAAATCTTTTTATTTTACATTGCAATGTACAAATGTGATGTCATGTATAAACAACGTATCCTCTACAATACCAACAATCAAGGAACCGTATTCCTTGAAGAACAGACTACCCGGTAATTTCTTCCACTTTATTATCTCTTGTGTTTTCCACGAATACCCAAAGTACCACTATAAATTCTTAATAGGGTACCTAAGGGTATTTCCGTATATTCAAAAATCATTGTACCTTAATTCAAAAATTGCGTTTTATTAACGAAATCGAATTTATAGGAGATCTTTCTATCTTCATAGTTAGATTCTTGCTAATGTTTAAAGTACCGAATGAAATCCATGAAATGGATTCCTAGTGTGCTTTAAATGCATGTACGTAATCAACAAAACAAATTAACAAATTAAAGATCTAGATAAACAATTTTGTGGTTATGTGACTATGTGTTTATGCATCTTGTCTTTCCATTTATGCATTTTGTGTTTTTGTACACTCTGGATATTCGCTATCCAAATCCTCGTAGAATCTTTCATACCTTCATATGAGGGATTCGTAGTAGGATATTCAGAAAGGTACTATCTTAAATCCTTAATGGACTTCTACGTTGTAGTTAAGTCCCTTGGATTATAAAGTACTATTCCAAAGTTTAAGGACAATATGTGTTGATATAGTTGAAGAGATTGGTTCGACAATCTAGTTAAAGACATCCTACATCGATGTAGTTAAATATTCCCCGTGGGTAGTTTAGTTAAATAGATCATTCGTTGATCTAAGTTAAAGAGATTGGTTCAACAATCTAGTTGAATATATCATGCGTTGGTATAGTTAAAAAGGCCCTCGGGTGGTCTAGTTAAAGAGATCCTACGCCGATCTAAGTTAAATAGATTGGTTCGACAATCTAGTTAAAGACATCCTACGTTGATGTAGTTAAATATTTCTCTTGGGTAGTTTAGCTGAAGAGATTATTCGTTTGATTTTTTTCCCATACGCATTATGAAATGAACTGTGCGGATTGTGCAAGGAAGTACGTAATTATGGAGGCCTACATAATTATGGAATTCAGTGCACAGAAACCACAGGGAGTTTTGTCATGTGATAAGACCTACAGTGACAAGAGTAATGATACGGGAGAAGTCTTGGATTTTGACCAATGTCATTTATCCTTACACTCCCCAATTCTGATTTCAAGCACACACAAGTTTCCCATGATAACTCTTCACGGGAAACGTTCTCCTGCCCGTAGTTCGAAACTCCATGTTTTGTTACTACAAGGACTTCACTTTGTGGGTTGAAATTTTCGCTATGGATCCTAACATGGCCCAGAGTTTTACCTAAGGGTTCAATGGATTTGTCTGAAAGCGAAACCGTCACAGCTGTCTTCATAAGTTTCCTCTAAAACTAAATTTCGGGACGAAATTTCCTAAAGTAGGGGAGACTGTGACACCTGTGTCACTTCAACCATCAAACAAACGCCAAACCAATGAAATATTGTATTTCATACTCTGGACTTGTATAAATATGTGTATCGTTTGCACATATCAACTCTGGTTCGATTTCAAGCTCTACATCACTTTCTGGGGAATTATACGCAAACTGGTGCGTAAACGTACTCAGTTTAATGCGACAAATACTCCGGAACAACATCATATACTTAACATACCTTAAATAACCTTTACATAACTTAGAAATAAGCTTTGAGGGGTTTGGTATGCTAAAACAAGTTAATTCGCTTACAGGGACTAAACTTGACAAACTGCGAAAGTATGCCAATTTGAACTGTAACGAACATTCCGGAACATGTCCATAAGTTAAACATACCATAAATATCCTTTACATAGCTTAGAAATAGGCTTTGAGGGGTTTGGTATGCTAAAATAAACTTTTGGGTCATTCAGGGACTAAAAGTGTCAAAAAGTGCACAAGTTTGCACTTTCGCGCATAACTTACGTTCTGAATACATCCGGACATCCAAAAATTTATGTAAGCATACTTATATTATGCCTTAGTGTTTGGCATGAGAAAAATCCATTCGTCGCGTCATTTGGATCGTCTTTCGCGCTTATGCGCATTCCGTCGTAATTAAGCGAACATCGCGATCGTACGACCAAACGAACCGACATCCGGAATATTTTTAAGCATATTTCAAGTCCCCTACACTCTAACTTCATATTAGAGCCAATTGCATGTTTCTGAAGTGCAGGGACTAAAACTGAAAATTCTGATATGTGACCCTCAGGCGGGGCGCGTAAGAGTTTTCAAAATCCTTACGCGGGGTGTGTCAGGCATACAGACCAGATTCAATGTTTGATCCACTTGCCTTGACCTTTCAAACACCCCAAAGGGGCAATGCCCTTTCACAAACTAAAGGATTAGGGTCATTTTCAGTAACCACAACATTTTGACAAGTGTAAGGCTTGGATCGTGGCACGATATTCAAGAAACGATCCTAACAGTTATGCTTTTCCTATAAATAACCCCCCCCCCCTTTTTTCTTGCAAAAACCCACACAATCTGATCAAGAGCTCTAAGTTGGAACCTTTGTTTCATACCTGAGCCATTTTGATCTAGATTAGAATTCGGGGACCCTCCGTAAGTATTCTTTCGCTCTTTTATTCGCTTTTCGAGTCCGAAAGTCAACGTTTTGTTGACTTTCTGCTTTGACCAGCCTATGGTCAGCCCGAAGTTCATTAGAACTTCATAACGTGAGCGTGATCATGATGGTTATAGTCCGTAGTGACTATACCTACTGATTACCACGTTATCTAGGCTTAGTGACGAGTCGTAGTTTCAGCCAAAATGTGCATTCTTGCATATTTTGTAACCAAACTACTCGTGAGCATCAAAGCCGTTTGTTTTGATGCCAAACCCATTTTCTAAACTTAGTTAAGCATGTTCTAACATGCTTAGCTCGTCACTTTTAGTTTAGTGCATATATAGGGTCGTAAGGTAAGCGATCTAAACCATCGCTTATACTTTCGAACCCGACCCATTTGGTCGATCATTAGGATCCGACCAAACACATTAGGTGACCATAGCTATAACCTTCCGAGGTTATGCCTTGTGGTCACGATGTTAGGCGTTCCAGACGCGTTCTACGCGAACGACGCGTAAGGTAGCATAAGCTACCTAAACGGGTCGTAATGGGTCTCAAGCACTTAGGTTAGGTTTCATTTTAGTATGTAGGCTTTGTTAAACCATATTTCACAAGTCTCCATACTCGTTTGGTTTACGAACCCGCATACTATCCGATCCTTCCGATTTTGGTCCGGTATATTAATATAGCTACCTATTAGGTGCCGTTTGATATTCCGTGATCTCTAGCATTATCTGGTTATTATACAAGAACTCCAAAGCAATCTCAGGTGAGTACATTGAACCCCTCTTTTACTATTTTCCAAACTGTTTTCGGGTGAAACACATGTGCCTACTTGTTACTTTCATGCTTTCATGTTTTCACATCATATACCTGCTATATTCGTTTGTACATTATAGTACACGATTTCATTACATTTCATGCTATGTATGCCCATTGTGTGCGTACTTAGTACATTGCTTCACATTACATATCATGCTATTTATGCCCATTGTGTGCATACTTAGTACAATTACTTACATCACATGCCTTCATTTTGTTATGACATTTGGTTTGTTTAACATGGAACAATACATTCATTAACATTAGCTACGCCGTTCGTTAGTAGGTAGTGGTACCATAGGAATTGACAACTCCCGTTCCTAAAATCCTGGGTTTGTTTGGATTGGAAGGAATGACCGAATTCGATATACATAACTTAGATAAACCTTTGATTTGTTTAAGGGTTTATCGCCACAGTCTCAAGGCTTGGATGTATGTATATTTCACAATACCGTACAAATGTTTGTGACAACTCGAATTTCCAAGATTCCTATTTCGCATTTATTGCACGTTCTTGTATTGTTTAGTTGATTATTTGCACAATTAATTGCTATGGAATTGTATACGTTTGATACAATGAAGTGTATTGTGTGATTGTGCACGGTTATGTGTTAATTGTGATAAATTTGTTAAATGCATAAACTTGGTGGTGAAACTGTGAAATTGTTGTGAGATGGTGTACTTGTGTAAAAGCTAATACTTGAGGATGTAGAGGGCAATTAGTGAAATCCTAGTAATACTTAACCCTAAATCATTCACTAAACCCCACACTAAAATCCAAGCACGTACTTTCACTTCTTTGGTTCTCTCTAGCAATTATCACCATCATCATCATTGGCACAAGACATTTCCGCACTTTTGATTCCTCTTTCACTAGAATCATTCAAGGTAATTGTTTATCGATTATTGTAATACTTGTAAACCTAATTGATTGTTTAATCATTATCAATTCTTGATTGTGTGTTCATGAAAACCCTAGCTCTCATATGATACTTCTGTGATTTTGATTTGATTCTGGATAATTGTGATTATGATGATGATTAGTTGCATGCTTGATAGATTATTCTTGTGATGATTGTTGTTGTTAAGTATCGGTTGATTGATATGATCTTGCACTGTGAAAATCATGAACTAGGGTTTGGAATGGTCATTGAAACGTAACTGTTGTTGTAGAAACGTAACTGTTATGATCCTTGATTCTGTGCAAAGATTGGAATTCACGCATTATTGTTAGTCAGGGTTTTGGATTCTGGATTGTTATATGTCTGAGTTTTACAACACTATGAATGGTCCGAAGTTTATGTTAATGCTTGTCAGAGTTTGGATTTGTGTATTGTCTGAGTTTTGTAACAAACCCTAGTTCCGAACTTTAAAGATTGATAAGGGGGTCCGAGTTTCAAGTGTTGTAGGTCCGAGTTTCTTACCCCTCACCCTTATGTCCGACCTTTAAACACTTGGTAGGGTGGTCCGATGTTTAACCCTAGAGGAGGGGTCCGAGTTTTCTTACATATATAACATGGGATATCCGAGTTTTGGCACCTAGGTTGTCCGAGGTTTGAGTGCTACACATGGGGGTCCGACTTTTAACCCCAAGATCTTATGGTCCGAGTTTGTTAGGCTTTCCTTGTCCGACCTTTAGTGATCAGTAGAGTGATCCGAGTTTTGGCCCCCCACAACCTCTTGTCCGAGCTTTAACCCCCACACCCTTGATCCGAGTTTTGATCCCCACACCCCCCTAGTCCGAGTTTGTAACCCTTGCCACTTGGTCCGACCTTTAAACCCCCCCACATGTCCTGTCCGAGTTTTGAACAGGGGAAACCCCCCCCCCCCACACTTGTCTGAGTTTTTATGAAGGGCAAGGCCTGTCTGATTCTGATGTGTGTTTAATTTGAGGCCATGAATGTGTATTATATAATGATTGAATCTGATAAGATGTATATGTCACTTTCTTAAGCCGTTAACTCAGTTAAACTTGTTAAGTTTATCAACGCCGTCGAATATGCGAAGTATGTTAACAGTGACAAATTTGTTAACCTCCATGTTAGACTGAAATGTGAAATGTGAAATGCAGAGGTGTGACGCATGAATTATGTGAATATGATGAACTGATTACGTGATGTATGATTCTATATATATATATATATATATATATATATATATAATCGTATGATACTGAACGCAACTGTATGATCCTACATGTATGAACAGTCTATGAGATATCATCCTGTACACAATAAGCACACAAAACACAGTTGCTTGAATGTCAATGATTTGTAAACCCTAATTGGATGCAAACACTTACATCGTATCATGTGCAATATAACCTAGGTCGTGGGTAACGGAATTAGACACTTGATAAACCCTAGAGCATAGCATACCGAGCAAACCAAGGTGAGTTCACACAGCCAAGGCATGGGGTTCCCAGGGTGGGAATGGGATTGATTTATTTATTTGTACCTCTCTAGATAATGGAACGTAATGATATGATCCTCGGGTGAGGAAGGTGATTGGTTAAGATACTGCTAGACTAGTGATGCTTATAGAACTGATCTTCGCACACACGCCGGGGTTGGCTGCGATAATATGACTGATCTTCGCACACATGCCAGGGGTGGCTGCGATAGTATGACTGATCTTCGCACACATACCAGGGTTGGCTGCGATAATATGACTGATCTTCGCACACATGCCAGGGTTGGCTGCGATAATATGACTAATCTTCGCACACATGCCTAGGAAGGCTGCGAACTGTACACTAAAACTTCGCATAGGTGCCGGGTGGCCGCGATACAAACATACCTAGTCTAGAATACTTGAGAACTTTGCCTAATCTTCGCATACATGCCTGAAGGGCCACGATACGAACTATTACGATGCATGACTTAATGAACGAACACAAGGCTTACTATACTATTACAATTACTGAACTATAAACTGTTGATGCATATTTTGTCTATCGCCTTCGTCAATCCGAGTCATAGTGAAAAGCCTGAAGGAATCAAGTGCATAACGTCATATTTAGTTAGAAATGGCAAGGTGGCAAACTTGTAATTAATGTGAACTTTCATTAAAAGCCTTGACCATATAAATAGGGTGTTATGTCATAGTTTTAGTAAGTTCTTGATAGAGATTTGGAGATAGATTTGGAGAAGACTTGGAGAAGACTTTCTAGAGAGAGAAAGTAGAGAGAGAAAGTTGTGTATTTGTGATTCTTGTACCGTACACGTCAAATTTAGCAATGGAATCACATTAGTAGTACGTTATCGTGTGTTTGGTCACGTTCGTTCACGGATTCCGCACGTGAAACGTTCGTTACGCAATCGAACGGTCGAAAAACCGGTCCTACAAGTGGTATCAGAGCTAGGAGCTCGATTGCTTGATCAAACACGTTGTTTTCGTACTGATTTCAGCAGATTTGAGCCGATTCAGATCTGATTTCTCCTATTTCTTCACTTTCTACTCGTTTGTTCTGAAAAACGTCAAATTGAACAGGTAAATTCAGTCCGTTTCGTCTGATTTTTGAATATGATGTGCGTTTAGACCCGATCTACAACCCTACCAAGTTTCAGCTCGAAACTCCGAGCCGTTTTGGAGAAATCGTGATTTTTCTGTCCGAATTTACGTCAATATTCAGCTGTGAACCGCCTTTGTGAACATTCCAGGATCGCTCCAAACATTCATGTGAACCGCTCGAAAATTGTGCTCTGGATCGCTCATAGAATCTTCTGAACCGCTCATATGACAAAAATTAACCTCTGGCTCGCTCTTTTGAACACCTGAACCGCATATAAGACTTCAGGAGGATCGCTCATTGGTTGATCTTTGGTCCGCTCAAACAGATTTTGAGGTGAATCGCTTTTAAGAATCACGTGAACCGCTCATACGTCTAAGATTAGACAGAGTTGGGAACCGCTCCAAGTGTCAGCTGGATCGTGCTTTTGTCATCACCTTCACGTGACTTGTCTGATTTTACAGGATGTCGGCAAATCCTAGTGTTTATTGAAATCATATTGTTTGTCCACCGTCCATATCAACCGCCCAAGACATCACTCTGCCGCCCAATCAACCCGTTACAAGTCGGCCCACTACATCTATAATACCCAATCAAATATATCTTGCCGCCCCATTAGCCCATGTGATGATTTGCAAGAGATAAATTTGTTTTTAGTTGCTGTCCATTTAAAAAACATTTGTGCAGCCCACTTTAAAAGGTCGGCCCAATCTGAGCCTTCTTTGTGCCGCCCACTCCACTTATTGACAGTTCATTAAAAACAAATCAATCAAAATTTTTAAAACCGCCCAAAACCCAATTAAAGTTTGAATACGTATCGGGTTCGTTTTTGCGAAAACATGGCAATGGTGTTTGATGAAAAGGAAAACTATCATCTTGAAAGATTAAATGAAGGATATGATTTGTATAGTAGTTATGAACAACAAGATGATAAACAGATATGGATTATGCGGCTTGAAAATTTTTTGTGCAAAAAGAATGAGACTTTGGAGAGGATGGAAAGCAGATTTAACTATTTACTGGGCAAATTGGAAAAATATGGGATAAGGTTGACAGATGGTGAAAAAGTATCAAAAATTGCAGATGCTTTACCTACAGAATGGGATGATATTTTGTCGAATATAAGATCGAATTCTGGTTTTTCTGGGTTATCAAAATTGAATTCATCAGAGTTTTTAAAAACACTCAAAACACATAGTTATGAGAATGATAAAATTAAAAGAGAATTGATTGACAAAATAAAAGGAAACCTAGAGAATCTAAGTTTGAATGTGATTGGTGAAATAGATAAAAGAATATGTGTATGTCTTGGAGCAAAATATGTGATGAAATACGATATCAAAAGAGGTTGTTATATTGATAATAATGGAAATCCTCTTGATTTTGTTAAAATATTTTGTGCAGGTACAATCAGGGAAAAAGAAGAAGACACTTCAAAAGCCAAAGAATCTGTGAAAAATGCAACAGTATGCTTTAAGTGTGACAGCTTCAAGAATGACTATGACAAACTATTGAAGAATGTGGAAAGTTTGACATCCGAAGTCAAGGAGCTGAAAGATGAAAAGCAAATTGATGAAAAACAGATTCTTATGGTTCAGAGTATTTGTGAGAAACTTAAAGTTGAAAATGACAAACTGTTGGATGGTTTGAACAGTTTGACTTTTGAAAATGAGAAGTTAAATGAAAAAGTTAAAGGTTTTGAAATTGAAAAAACTAAAATTGAGAAAGAATTTCAGAATCAAATGAAAATTCTTGAAGATGGGAGAAATGTGTTTAGCAAAAACAACATTGAAAAACAGAAAATGATAAATTCCCATCTTCAGAAAATCATTAAACTTGAAAAAGAAAGTGATTACGCTCAAGTGAAAATCAAAAAGTTGGAAAAAGAGCTTGAAAGCAAACAGAAATCATCAGAAGATGAAGATTTCTGGATCAAGTTAGAAAACAAAAACCTGAAAGCGAATGAATCAAAATTTCAGGAACAGATAAAAGTTTTGATGGAAGAAAAATCTGTTCTTGAAAATTTGAAGATTGAGAATGAGAAAACTATCAAGTCTCATTTTGGGAGAATATCTCAGCTTGAAAGTGAAGCTGAGAATTCGAGGAACAAAATTGATGAACTTGAGAAGAAATTGAAAGGTTTTGTGACTAAATCTGACAGTTTAAATTTTCCCTGTCCAAAACCAATCAATTCTATGCCGATAAGTGAAATAGTTGAAGATTGTGATGAGAAAACTGATGATGAAAATGAGGAATTTTATTCAGCAGATGAGTCTGAGACAGAATCTGATGCTGAAATTAAGAAAAAGGAGAAATTTTTGAAATTAAAAGAAAAATTTCAGAAAACTGTTTTACACTCGACTGAAAAGGGAGAATGCTCTAAGCAGAAACCTGTGAAGAAGATTGTAAAACAGAAACAAAAATTTAAAAGTGAAGAAAAAAACTCATCAGTTCAATCATCCAATCGCAATCAGAAATCAGAAGATTTAAAAAATGAAAATTCAAAAATTGTTGGGTGCAGGATAGATCACAGTGCTTCAAAGGCAAATTCAGCAAAGTTGAGGAAGGAGTATCACCAAGCCAAACAATGCTTTGATCTGAGCGTTTGGACTAAAAATGGTGATAGGTACGATAACAGAATGTGTTATAGTTGTGGATATCATGGACACATTGCTGTTAACTGCCGGTATTGGAGTTATGAGACCAGGAGGTGCTTTAACTGTAACATCAAAGGTCACATTGCCAGAGATTGCCCAAGGAGATCGAATGAAAGATTGAGGGCTAATTCTCAGAAATCGGCAAAGATTCCAGTCAAAGTCAAGCCCCAGGAGCAAAAGGTTCTGAAACCTAAAGTTCCAGTACAATCAATTCAGGAAAAGAAAGTTAAACTTTCACAGGGGCAGAAAGACAGACTGAGGAAAAAGAGGAAGAAAGCGAGAGAATATCTCGAGAAGATTTTGTCCTCGGGTTCACGGGATAAACAGAATAAAAGTTCTGATGAATCGACTCCTTCAGTTGCAAAAACAAGCAAGACGAATTCATCAGATACAAATCTGAGGACAGAACAGAGAGGGAAGAAGAAGGAAAAGGTCGGCGATGAATCTGACAGATCAAAGTCGGACAAGCCACCTGCAGGCAATGATTCTGGTATGGTAAAACCAGAGGAGCCATTGGTTGAGGTAAAAGTTGAGAATTCTAGTTTAGCAATGGATGATGCAAATTTTCCACCATTGTTGAGCAAGAATTCAAAATCACCCAAGGTCAGTCAGGCTTGGGTGAAATTGTTTAAATAGAAAAACCTGACTTGCCGGAGATCCCAAGATGGTATCGTGGATCATGAATCGGCACATTTCTTGAGAAATTTCACTTTGGTGATTTTTCGCCTAAAATGTGGTAAATCAAGGACATTAAGTTGTACTTGATTTTCTACAAATGGTTTATGTTAAAACTGGAAATGTTAAATCTTTAAAAGGTTTGAAGAAAACAAGATGATGAGATAACCCCGAACCTACAAATAGTTGGAACACAAACTAATTTTCCGGAAAAACCATTTTGATTAAAACAAACTTAAGTGTTTTGAAATCATTATGGGAAAATAGTTTGTTGTGAGGGGGAGTTCTGATTGTTTTTGCACAAGAATGGTGAATTGAGGTAATTCACATAATGTTGTCAAATTTTTGTATAGTTTGTTTTTCAATTTTTTCCTCAGAAAATCAAAATTGAAACATATTTTGATTTTAGGGGGAGTAAGAAAATTTTGAAAAATTTAAAAAATTGAAAAATGAAAATGAGTTTTGTTGCAAAAAGAGGAGATGATAGTACATTGGTGGACTATCACAGCATGCTAGAGATTTGTAAAGATAAAATTGTTTTTAAACAAGTCTTACTAATGATGTGTCAGTAGGCTTCACACAGTTAGTAAATTGTATTCGAGATATAAACATAAAATCAAAACTTACTTATTTTGTGGGGAACACTACTTGGATATATAGGTAACCCCTGAAATCTCGTTTGAAAGGTTTCTTATTCTAGAATACTAGGTTCTTGTACTCAAATGATGTCTAGGGTATTATTCCGGGACTTCTGCTGAACGGTAGTTCTGACCTAGTCCCTGGCTAATACTTTCTTCATATGCTTGAAACATAGCATAAAGCCCTCAGCTGATTAGACAATAAAATTGATGATCAGTTGTTGTAGCTGAAAAGATCCTCTAAAGGGGACCCACTGCTAAGTCGAAGCTGATATCTCTCTGCTGAACGGAAGTTCTGACCTGAGATCCCTCAGTTCTCGCATTTTTCCCCTAATTTATATACAAATATCATTTGTAGTTATACTTACCTGTAGATCAGAATATTGGGATCTGGATACGGGAGTATATTCAAGAGGTGGGACACTCAAATAAGTTTAAGTTGTAAAACATTAAATACGTATCTTGAATCAATTGAAAATTTGTGTAGAGGTTTAAGTGGACAACAATACTGACAATCAGAAGTAAATTTGTTTTTAACATTTGCTGATTAATCAAGATCAACGGTGTTGGTGATATGTCTAAAAAACCGATATGATCCTCTTGCACAATCTCTCAAAAATAGTGTTCATTTCTGTATTGTTCAAAATTCAAAAATCCAAAAATATTGTATTTTTGTTTGATATTTGAAAATTACAAAAAGATTTTCGACAACAGAGTGTGAAGAACTGATATTTGACATTTCAAGTGCTAAACATGTTGAACTTGTGGTTTGAGAGAGTGTGTTAAATTGTGAAGATTTGAAATGCAAATTTGGTTCATTAACTTGATGAATAAGTTGAATGGTAACCTACAGTTTGATCTTCATAATTTTTCTTATATGATTTGCTGATTCATTAAGTTGAATTGCAAATTGTATTAGTTTGTAATAGTATGGTTGAGTTTTGCAGGTTTCTGATCCTGTTGCTACGAATAGCCAGGAGATACATCAGAACCAGAGGAGAGCTTAAACAGAGAAAGCCAGGAGTTGATTTCAATGGTGATAACGATTTCCAGACAGAGATCTCAGCATTATGTTAGGGGGAGTCTGATGAAAGTTAGAGCCAGAGAATGATCCAGGCATATGATTCCAGGAAGGAATTCCTGAAGAAGATATTATTCCAGGCTGAGTTCCTGAAGAAGATCGAACAAGATTGAGGTGCTGTGAATGATTGAAGACTCTCACTAAAGATTCCGTCAACATTCAAGGGGGAGTTTGTTAGTGCAGTTGTCTGTCGACTACATCTTAGTTCGAGTCTTAGAGAGAGAGAGAAAGACAAGTCGTTACGAGTTTCACTACGAGATTGACTACGGCAATATCCAAGGGGGAGATTGTTGATGCATATTTTGTCTATCGCCTTCGTCAATCCGAGTCATAGTGAAAAGCCGGAAGGAATCAAGTGCATAACGTCATATTTAGTTAGAAATGGCAAGGTGGCAAACTTGTAATTAATGTGAACTTTCATTAAAAGCCTTGACCATATAAATAGGGTGTTATGTCATAGTTTTAGTAAGTTCTTGATAGAGATTTGGAGATAGATTTGGAGAAGACTTGGAGAAGACTTTCTAGAGAGAGAAAGTAGAGAGAGAAAGTTGTGTATTTGTGATTCTTGTACCGTACACATCAAATTTAGCAATGGAATCACATTAGTAGTACGTTATCGTGTGTTCGGTCACGTTCGTTCACGGATTCCGCACGTGAAACGTTCGTTACGCAATCGAACGGTCGAAAAACCGGTCCTACATAAACTGTAAACTCGCTCAACTAGTTGTTGATCCTCTGTTACATGCCTTGCAGGTCGTTAGATACATGGAGCTTGCACAGGGAGGAGCAGGTCGTTGTGGAGCATGGATCGTGGATGCCATGTTAAAACATTTAAACATTTGAACTATGTTATACATTGGGTTTTCGTACTTATGCTTCCGCTACACTTGATACTATAATTATGTTTTGAACACCTATCGTATTGAATGATTGGTTTGCATTTATTTTACTTGATATTAATTACATGTTCAATATGATTGGTGGCTTGATCCTGGTCAGTCACGCTCCCAAGCGGTGATATTCCGCAGGTGGATTTTGGGGGTGTGACAGATTGGTATCAGAGCCATTGGTTATAGAGAACTTGGTTTTAATATGGGAAAAACGTTTTTATTAAAACCGGACTATAACCAGAACAGTGCTCTCAACGATCCACAACGACGCTTCGCTCCACGTGCAAGACTCAACATCCTAGGTAATAAGGTTTATGTTTATTGCCTACTTTTTAGAATTACATAGAACTTTGCTCGTGGTATGCTTAGATTACATTGCTCACTAATTGTTATTGCTTGAGAACACCTGTGTGCTTACACTCTTCTGTCATCGCACTACTCGCGAACCATTCATACTTATGCTACCTTTACTGCTCGATCATGTCTGGACGTGTTAACATGACTCAAGCCCAGTTAACGGCTCTCATTAACTGTGACAACTCGTACTTTAGACTTATCTTGTGTAACGTTATATGCTTACGTGAACTATATTACTTGAATGAATACATGATATGTTATATGAATGCTATGTGTAATTTGTGTGCATGATACGTGAACCGAACCGCACAACACGAATTGAACGCACAAGCCCATTTGGGCCACACCTCGTAATCGGACACCATAGGGCAACCGAGTGGGCTCGGCCCACTCCCCTTATACGCAAACTGTGACAACTCGAATTTCCACGATTTCTATCTTCGCACTTATTACACGTTAATTGTTTGTCCGTTTGTTTACACGACCGGTTTGTTTCACTATTGTACGCATTGAGTTGTATTGTGATTGTCATGTTATGCAAGTGTTGCTTTGTGTTTATGCATGGTGTGTATTATACGTGTGTAGGTTATCAGTACATGTTGGTATTATGTTACTATGGTACAACTAAAACATGCACCCCACACGAAAACACTCTTGCCGAAAACACACTCTACGAAATCAATAAGTGATTTCGTCCACCAGATGTCCAACGAAAACCAAATGGGCTTCGGCCCAGTAGCTACTTGTTATATATTGTGTTCACAGCCTTTACGTTAATGTTTTAATCGGCAAACCCTAGATCTCTCCCTGTAGTTGTGCGACGGCAATAGGAACCCCTCACACTCGAAGCCTTTCATCGGGTCCTCTTAACTTCCGGTTAGTTTTTATTCACAAAAAGATATATGTGTTGTTATGAATTATGATCATAAAGTTCTTTGTAAATATTGATGTCAATTTGTATGATGATATTGTTGGTGATTGGTGGCATATTATCGGTCCAATAACATCCGGCGGTGAGGGATGGTGGGCGGCGCATATAATTAACATCGGCTATTGTTTAATTGTTTAAAGATTGTTTTGGTAATTTTTATGTGAAGTTATTGATGTGGTATGGATTGATATCTTAAATTGTCGGCTAGTTTGTATTTTGGTCCAATGGCATTGTCTACAACATTTCCCCATAATATACTTATATGTATTTGTCAGAATAGATGTGGATAACATAGTGATAATTGCCGGCTAAATGATTGTAAGCAAACCACCTTAAAATCGGTCCAATCATGTGTGTTTCATGTGAATATGTCATGATAGAGTAGGTGGTCATGATTTATGATGATGATGACGGCTAGTAGCTATGATTAGGGTTTCTGTATCTAACTGCATGATTCTCGTGTAACTGTATGTTTGACGTAACTAATGATACCACGAAACAGACTTGACGAATTAGAATGCTTGACGAGATGGGATGCTTGACGAAACAAGATTGTGTTTCGCCAAGAGTAGTCAACGAAACAGGGTTGTGTTTCGCCAAGGGTGGTTGGCGAAACAGGGAGTGTCTCGTCAAACATGTGTTTCGCCAATGATGTGATTCGCCAATTTGTGTACTTTGCACAGTAACCTGAGTTAATTCTGTTAAGTGTTAACTGGATTATTTAACTGCTGTTAAGTGTTATACAATACTTGTATGATTATGATTACGTACAACGTGCTACTTGATGATCATTGTTGATGCTTATAAGTGAACTGCATGAGTACAAACTGATTGTGTATACGTGCATACTCTAGGACGTGATTGACTTGCTTGTGCACATACTTAGCATACCGAGCAAACCAAGGTGAGTTCACACAGCCATGGGGTTCCCAAGGTGGGAATGGGATTGAATGAATTATACGTACATACTTAGTTAACGGAACGTAATGATATGAGTCCTCAGGGTGAGGATGGTGAATGATGTGATACGGCTAGACTAGTATACCTACTTGAACAGATCTTCGCACACACGCCAAGGGTTGGCTGCGATAATTATGACTGATCTTCGCACACATGCCTCGGGAAGGCTGCGAACTAAACATATTAGAACTTCTCACACATGCCAGGGTGGCCAGCGATACAAATATACATAGTCTAGGATATTTGGGAATATTAACCCAAATCTTCGCATACATGCCGAAAGGGCCCGCGATGGAAACCAATACTATACATGAACAATGGAACGAACTAATACGATACATGATTAGATGAACGAACGCAATGCTTGCTATACCATTTCTATTACTCAACTTACTTTCTGTGAACTCGCTCAACTAGTTGTTGACTCTCTGCTGCATGCCTTGCAGGACCTTGGGTACATTACGGAGCTTGCACAAGGAGGAGCAGGTCGTTGTGGGCAAAGGATCGTGAAGGCTATTTGAACACTTATGATGATTCATAAATTAATATTTATGTTTGGGTTACTTAAATGCTTCCGCTATACTTAACTATATTACATGTTCAATATGATTGGTGGTTAAGATCCTGGTCAGTCACGCCTCCAAGCGGTGATACTCCGCATGTGGATTTTGGGGGTGTGACAGATTGGTATCAGAGCCATTGGTTATAGAGAACTTGGTTTTAATATGGGAAAACGTTTTTATTAAAACCAGACTATAACCAGAACAGTGCTCTCAACGATCCACAACGACGCTTCGCTCCACGTGCAAGACTCGACATCCTAGGTAATAAGGTTTACGTTTATTGCCTACATGCTAGAACTGCATAGAACTTTGCTCGTAGTATGCTTACATTACTTTGCTCACCACTCGTTATTGCTTGAGAACACTTACGTTCTTACACTCTTCTGTCATCGCACTATTCGCGAACCCTTCTCACTTATGTTGCCTTTGATGTGAAGATCAATGGCCGGACGAATTAACATGACTCAAGCCCAGCTAGAGGCTCTCGTTCAAGCTCAAGTTGCTGCGGCACTTGCAGCTGCTCAAGCAGGTAGTATACCCTGCAGTATAGACACATACTAGGATCTTTAGATCCTACATTAACTCTCGTATTTAACTTTGTCCTATTCGTACACAATAGGTCAACAAGCGCAGCAAGTGTGCACATTCAAGAACTTCATGGACTGTCGTCCAAATTCCTTCAGTGGCACCGAGGGGGCAGTGGGACTCCTCCATTGGTTTGAAAAGCTAGAATCTGTATTCGAAATGTGCGAGTGCCCTGAGGCTCGCAAGGTCAAGTTTGCCACTGGCACATTGGAAGGAATCGCGCTAACCTGGTGGAACGCGCAGGTGCAAATTCTTGGGTTGGCAGCTGCTAACGCCACCCCATGGAACGATTTGAAGGAACTCATCAAGCGTGAGTATTGCACGCGTGAAGATATTCACAAGCTGGAAGACGAGCTGTATAATCTGAAAATGGTTGGATCAGAGATCGAAGCGTATACTAAACGGTCAAACGAGCTGGCCGTGCTGTGCCCAACTATGGTAGACCCTCCATACAAGCGCATCGAGATGTATCTCAAGGGATTGGCGCCAGAGATCCAGAGCCATGTTACCTCGGCTAATCTCGACAACATCCAGGATATCCAGCGTCTCGCTCATCGCATCACCGACCAGGCAGTGGATCAGAATAAACTGCCAAAGCGTGTCAACGCTACTACTACAGTCACTCCAGCTGCTACTTCTGCTACACCCAACGACAACAAACGGAAATGGGATGGGGATTCCAGTAGGGGATCAGTTCCCGATCAGTCTCAAGCACAGCAGCGCAGGACGAATGACTACCAGAATCCGAGTCAGCAATCATCTGGCAGTCAGGAGCAGGGTGGATACAGGGGAGTACACCCACTATGTAACAAGTGTAACAGGCACCACAGTGGAAGGTGTCGCAAGGAACGTTGTCAGAGATGTCTCAAGATAGGGCACGAAGCCAAAGATTGCAGAAGCTCACGGCCAACTAATCAGAACCAGCAACTTCCACCACCAGCTCCTCAGAACCCACAGCAGCAGCAGCCACAGCGTGGAAATCGGGGATGTTTCCAGTGTGGGGCAGAAGGTCATTACAAGCGCGATTGCCCTCAGTTGAACCAGAATCAGAACCACAACAATAACCAAGACAATGGGAACAACAACAACAACAACAATGGCAACGAAGCAAGAGGTCGAGTTTTCATGTTAGGACGAGGAGACGCAATGAACGATATTTGAACTTCTAACTTATTTTGGGTTTTCATTATTATGTTTCCGCTACTCAAACAAAGTTTGGTTTGAACATCAATTGTATTGGGTTCTATGAATTATTTTAACTACTATACTTTATGTTTGATATGATGGATGGTTTGATATTATTGAGCGCACCTGCCGTATTTATGGACCGTATGAACAGGGTGTGCAAACCCTATTTTGACAAGTTCGTCATTGTCTTCATCGACGACATTCTGATCTACCCCAAGAGTCAGGAGGAGCACGAGCAGCACCTACGATTGGTTTTGGAACTCCTTAGAAAGGAGCAATTGTACGCCAAGTTTTCAAAATGTGACTTCTGGCTTCGTGAAGTCCATTTCTTAGGCCATGTGGTAAACAGGGATGGGATTCATGTCGATCCATCCAAGGTAGACTCGATCAGAAACTGGCCTGCACCGCGTACACCAACGGAAATACGCCAATTCTTGGGTTTGGCGGGTTACTACAGGCGATTTATAAAAGACTTCTCCAAGATCGCACAGCCGCTTACGCTACTGACACAGAAAGGTGTCACTTATCGCTGGGGAGAGCCCCAGGAGACCACTTTTCAGTACTTAAAGGATAGGCTTTGCAGCGCACCTATTCTCTCATTGCCGGAGGGCACAGATGACTTCGTGGTTTATTGTGACGCATCGATACAGGGTCTTGGTTGCGTATTGATGCAACGGGATAAGGTTATTGCTTACGCTTCTCGTCAACTCAAGGTTCACGAACGGAACTACACGACGCACGATTTAGAACTGGGAGCTGTTGTTTTCGCGCTTAAGATATGGCGACACTACCTGTACGGTACCAGGTGCACGAATTACACCGATCACAGGAGTCTCGAGCATATTCTTAAGCAAAAGGATTTGAACATGCGTCAACGGAGATGGGCTAAACTACTGAACGACTACGAATGCGCCATCAAGTATCATCCGCGCAAGGCCAATGTTGTGGCCGACGCCCTCAGTCGAATCGACACCCTACCTAAGCGCGTACGAGCGCTACTGCTTACTATTCAGTCCAGTCTTCCTACACAGATACGAGTTGCTCAGATAGAAGCATTGAAACCCGAAAACGTTAAGGCTGAAGCCTTACGCGGCTCAAGGCAACAGATGGAACAAAAGGAAGACGGCGCCTACTATGTAACAGGGCGTATTTGGGTCCCACTTTACGGCGGTTTACGCGAGCTGGTAATGGACGAAGCTCACAAGTCACGCTACTCGGTACATCCAGGGTCGGATACAATGTACCACGACATCAAAACAACATACTGGTGGCCAAACATGAAAGCTCTTATCGCGACTTACGTCGGCAAGTGTTTGACTTGTGCGAGGGTTAAAGTCGAATATCAGAAACCATCAGGCCTACTTCAGCAACCGGAGATACCACAGTGGAAATGGGAGCAAATTTCCATGGATTTTGTTACTGGCCTACCTAGATCCCAGCGCGGGAATGACACTATTTGGGTGATCGTCGATCGACTCACAAAGTCTGCTCATTTCTTAGCTATCAAAGAAACGGATAAGTTTTC
Organism: Helianthus annuus; assembly: GCF_002127325.2. Lineage (NCBI taxonomy): Eukaryota > Viridiplantae > Streptophyta > Magnoliopsida > Asterales > Asteraceae > Helianthus > Helianthus annuus. Next base: position 58,834,281 of record NC_035439.2, read on the forward strand.
TGCCTTGGCAGACATCTACTTGAAAGAAGTTGTCTCGAGGCACGGGGTGCCCACCTCCATCATTTCGGATCGGGATGCACGATTCACCTCAGAACTTTGGCAAGCGATGCACAAAGCATTTGGCTCTCGCTTAGACATGAGCACGACATATCATCCTCAGACGGATGGGCAGTCTGAGCGAACGATCCAGACTCTTGAAGACATGCTTCGGGCATGTGTTATTGATTTCGGCAACGGCTGGGAAAAGCATCTCCCTTTGGTGGAATTTTCGTATAATAACAGTTATCATACCAGCATACAAGCCGCTCCATTCGAGGCATTGTACGGACGTAAATGCCGGTCACCTCTCTGTTGGGCAGAGGTGGGGGATAGTCAGATCACGGGTCCAGAGATTGTAGTGGACGCCACAGAAAAGATTGCACAGATACGACAACGCATGGCGGCAGCACGCGACCGTCAGAAAGCCTACGCGGACAAGCGTAGCAAGCCTTTGGAATTTCAGGTCGGGGACCGGGTTTTATTAAAAGTCTCACCTTGGAAGGGTGTGGTTCGTTTTGGTAAACGAGGCAAGCTTAATCCGCGGTATGTCGGACTATTCGAGATTATAGAACGAATAGGCCCAGTAGCCTACCGATTGAACTTACCAGCTGAACTCGGTGCAGTTTACAACGTATTCCACGTGTCGAATCTGAAGAAATGTCTGTCAGATGAGACCCTTATAGTTCCTTTTAAGGAACTCACTATCGACGAGCGGTTGCAGTTCGTCGAGGAACCAGTTGAAATCACGGACTGGGATGTGAAGGTCCTCAAACACAAGAGAATCCCTCTTGTTCGAGTTCGTTGGAACTCCCGTCGTGGCCCAGAATACACCTGGGAACGCGAAGACCAGATGACAGAAAAATATCCCCAGTTATTCGAAAACCGTGCAACCACTGCTGAGGCTGAAGCTACTACTACCGAATTTCGGGACGAAATTCCAAATCAACGGGGGGATGATGTGACACCCCAGGAAAACCAGTGAACGATACAACCTAGCTCCCTCAGTGAATGCGTACCAAATTTCGGGACGAAATTTCTTCTAAGTTGGGGATAATGTGACAACTCGAATTTCCACGATTTCTATCTTCGCACTTATTACACGTTAATTGTTTGTCCGTTTGTTTACACGACCGGTTTGTTTCACTATTGTACGCATTGAGTTGTATTGTGATTGTCATGTTATGCAAGTGTTGCTTTGTGTTTATGTATGGTGTGTATTATACGTGTGTAGGTTATCAGTACATGTTGGTATTATGTTACTATGGTACAACTAAAACATGCACCCCACACGAAAACACTCTTGCCGAAAACACACTCCACGAAATCAATAAGTGATTTCGTCCACCAGATGTCCAACGAAAACCAAATGGGCTTCGGCCCAGTAGCTACTTGTTATATATTGTGTTCACAGCCTTTACGTTAATGTTTTAATCGGCAAACCCTAGATCTCTCCCTGTAGTTGTGCGACGGCAATAGGAACCCCTCACACTCGAAGCCTTTCATCGGGTCCTCTTAACTTCCGGTTAGTTTTTATTCACAAAAAGATATATGTGTTGTTATGAATTATGATCATAAAGTTCTTTGTAAATATTGATGTCAATTTGTATGATGATATTGTTGGTGATTGGTGGCATATTATCGGTCCAATAACATCCGGCGGTGAGGGATGGTGGGCGGCGCATATAATTAACATCGGCTATTGTTTAATTGTTTAAAGATTGTTTTGGTAATTTTTATGTGAAGTTATTGATGTGGTATGGATTGATATCTTAAATTGTCGGCTAGTTTGTATTTTGGTCCAATGGCATTGTCTACAACATTTCCCCATAATATACTTATATGTATTTGTCAGAATAGATGTGGATAACATAGTGATAATTGCCGGCTAAATGATTGTAAGCAAACCACCTTAAAATCGGTCCAATCATGTGTGTTTCATGTGAATATGTCATGATAGAGTAGGTGGTCATGATTTATGATGATGATGACGGCTAGTAGCTATGATTAGGGTTTCTGTATCTAACTGCATGATTCTCGTGTAACTATATGTTTGACGTAACTAATGATACCACGAAACAGAGTTGACGAATTAGAATGCTTGACGAGATGGGATGCTTGACGAAACAAGATTGTGTTTCGCCAAGAGTAGTCAACGAAACAGGGTTGTGTTTCGCCAAGGGTGGTTGGCGAAACAGGGAGTGTCTCGTCAAACATGTGTTTCGCCAATGATGTGATTCGCCAATTTGTGTACTTTGCACAGTAACCTGAGTTAATTCTCTTAAGTGTTAACTGGATTATTTAACTGCTGTTAAGTGTTATACAATACTTGTATGATTATGATTACGTACAACGTGCTACTTGATGATCATTGTTGATGCTTATAAGTGAACTGCATGAGTACAAACTGATTGTGTATACGTGCATACTCTAGGACGTGATTCACTTGCTTGTGCACATACTTAGCATACCGAGCAAACCAAGGTGAGTTCACACAGCCAAGGCATGGGGTTCCCAGGGTGGGAATGGGATTGAATGAATTATACGTACATACTTAGTTAACGGAACGTAATGATATGAGTCCTCAGGGTGAGGATGGTGAATGATGTGATACGGCTAGACTAGTATACCTACTTGAACAGATCTTCGCACACACGCCAAGGGTTGGCTGCGATAATTATGACTGATCTTCGCACACATGCCTCGGGAAGGCTGCGAACTAAACATATTAGAACTTCGCACACATGCCAGGGTGGCCAGCGATACAAATATACATAGTCTAGGATATTTGGGAATATTAACCCAAATCTTCGCATACATGCCGAAAGGGCCCGCGATGGAAACCAATACTATACATGAACAATGGAACGAACTAATACGATACATGATTAGATGAACGAACGCAATGCTTGCTATACCATTTCTATTACTGAACTTACTTTCTGTGAACTCGCTCAACTAGTTGTTGACTCTCTGCTTCATGCCTTGCAGGACCTTAGGCACATTACGGAGCTTGCACAAGGAGGAGCAGGTCGTTGTGGGCAAAGGATCGTGAAGGCTATTTGAACACTTATGATGATTCATAAATTAATATTTATGTTTGGGTTACTTAAATGCTTCCGCTATACTTAACTATATTACATGTTCAATATGATTGGTGGTTAAGATCCTGGTCAGTCACGCCTCCAAGCGGTGATACTCCGCATGTGGATTTTGGGGGTGTGACACAAACAAACACTCCTTAGGGACTTGTTTTTCTCAATTGTTGCAAATCATATCACACACACAAGTCACAAAAACCCTAGCTCTCCTCTCTCTCTCTTTCGCGAACCGAAGGCAGCCAAGCATTCCTCCTCATCGAAGCTTTCTTGTAATCGGATCACCCTCTATCTTTTGGTTAGTGTCTTGCTATATGATTTCGTGTTAATTGATGTTATGATTTCCATGTTAAAATGTAATTGTGATGATAAACTAGAACCGATTGATGATGCTTGTTAAGCTATTGATATCGTTCATGTTGTATGAAAACCAAATGGATACATGTAATCGGTTCATATGTGTGCTTTGTAATATGCTCTTTGGATGTTATTTTATAGATCCGAATGGTAGTATTGATCGGGTAGGAGGACATTATGTTTAATCCGAATGAATGTTATCAAGTTGTGTTCTTGAACTAAGATTTGAGTTGTATGTTATTGTTCATGTTGATCGGATTAGGGTTCATACGAATTAGTAATATAATTGCTTGTTTGATCGATATTAGGTTAACTGTATGTTTGGATATTGTGTTGATTGATCTGTTTTAGAAACTGCCAAACTTGTTAACTGATATCACGGTAATCATGAGCATGAAATCAGGAAATCTGTTACAAATTGATAGACTCAACACGGTTGCGAGTCGAGATCGTGTGATCTCGACCTGAGCATGATAACCCGAGACCGGCGTTGCGAGTCCCGTTGTGACTCGAGACCTCACACCGACACACAGCAGCACGAGCCGAGACCACGGTTGCGAGTCCCGTTGCGACTCGAAACCGGACCATGACAAGCCGAGACCAAGGTTGCGAGTCCCGTTGCGACTCGAGACCGGACCATGACAAACCGAGACCGCCCCGGTTGCGACTTGAGATCTCATTCGTTGCGACTCGAGATCTCGACACCAGCCCAACTCGAGACCGCTTGGTCTCGACTCGAGACTGTGAGCACGGGCACCTTATTGGACTGTTTAAATCTTGTTGGGCCGATGTGTTATTGGGTTGCTATGTTATTTGGGCCGGGAACTATTGAATTTCATCGGGTGAACCGCACAAGGATGTTGGGCTTGTGCGAGTCCAAATCTTGCATACGTTGTTAACTGTTAAAGTGTATTTGACTGATTACGTGTTGCCATGATAAATACGTGTTAACTTATGTGATACATACGTGCATTACTTGAAGTCAAAACCTGACTTGTATGGTAACCCTGTTAGGACGAGGTTGACCACTTTAGTTCAAGAAACCTCTTTGTGTATCTGCCGAGCAAACCAAGGTGAGTTCACACAGCCAAGGCATGGGATTCCCGGGTTGGGAATTGGGTTGGAATGTTGACATGGAATGATTACTCGTACTTACGCAATCACTAGACTATAGACCATCGTCCTCAGGATAGTCAGGACACTTACGTAAAACCTGCGTAAACTAGTATCTACCATTGTCTCCCGGGTCGGGAGGACACTTACGTAAATCCTGCGTAACCTAATACCCACTACTGTCTTCCGGGTCGGAAGGACACCTACGTAAATCCTACGTAAACCCCACGCGTACCACTGTCCTCGGGGAAGGGCACTCACGTAAATCCTACGTGACCTTGTACGTATTCCTGTTCTCAGATTAAGAAGAACACATGGTTGCAAATAGTCTAGTAAGTACCATATTGGGAAGCCCCATTAGTAGAGATAAACGTGGGAATCCCCCACAAGTAATATATATACAAGGCATGGGAAACCCCCACCATTAGTACATACATGCATGGGAAGCCCCCACTAGATGAACTTACGCATTACTGTTACGAACTTACTTTCTGTGAACTCGCTCAACTAGTTGTTGATTATCTGCTGCATGCCTTGCAGGACCTTAGGTACACTATGGAGCTTGCACAGGGAGGAGCAGGTCGTTGTGGGATACGGATCGTGAACGATATTTGAACTTATAACTAATTATGGGTTTTCATTATTATGCTTCCGCTACTTAAACAAAGTTTCGTTTGAACATCAATCGTATTGATTTGGGTTTTTGAACTACTTTAACTATTATATGCTTGTTCAATATGATTGGTGGCTTGATCCTGGTCATGTCACGCCTCCAAGTGGTGGTACTCCGCGTGTGGATTTTGGGGGTGTGACAGATTGGTATCAGAGCCATTGGTTATAGAGAACTCGGTTTTAATATGGGAAAACGTTTTTATTAAAACCAGACTATAACCAGAACAGTGCTCTCAACGATCCACAACGAAGCTTCGCTCCACGTGCAAGACTCGACATCCTAGGTAATAAGGTTTATGATTATTGCCTGCTTGCTAGAACTATATAGAACTTTGCTCGCATTACATTTAGATACACATGACTTTATTACATGAGAATACCTACGTGCTTACGCTTTTCTGTCATCGCCCTACTCGCGAACCACTCTCACTTACGTTACTTTTACTATGAAGATCATGTCTGGACGAATTAACATGACTCAAGCCCAGCTAGAGGCTCTCGTTCAAGCTCAAGTTGCTGCGGCACTTGCAGCTGCTCAAGCAGGTAGTATATCCTGTAGTCATAACTTATGCTAGGATCTTTAGATCCTACACTCCTAAACTAGCCCTTGTATTGAAACTTTGCCCTATTCGTACACAATAGGTCAACCAGCGCAGCAGCAAGTTTGCACCTTTAAGAACTTCATGGACTGTCGTCCAAGTACTTTCAGCGGCACAGAGGGGGCAGTGGGACTCCTCCACTGGTTTGAGAAGCTGGAGTCAGTGTTCGAGATGTGCGAATGCCCTGAGGCTCGCAGGGTGAAATACGCCACTGGCACGCTAGAAGGAATAGCACTAACTTGGTGGAACGCCCAAGTTCAGATTCTCGGGTTGGCAGCTGCTAACGCCACACCCTGGAATGATTTCAAAGAACTCATCAAGCGTGAGTACTGCACAAGGGATGATATCCACAAGTTGGAGAATGAGTTTTATCACTTGAAGATGACGGGGTCAGAGACAGAAGCTTACACGAAGCGATCGAACGAACTGGCTATCTTGTGCCCAACCATGGTAGACCCTCCGATCAAACGCATCGAGTTGTACCTCAAGGGTCTAGCCTCAGAAATTCAGAGCCATGTTACATCGGCTAACCTCGACAACATTCAAGATATTCAGCGTCTTTCTCATCGCCTCACGGATCAGGCGGTGGAACAAAACAAGTTGCCCAAACGCATCAGTGCTACCACTTCAGCCGCTACTCCCACTACACCCAGTGACAACAAAAGAAAGTGGGATGGGGATTCTAGCAAAGGTTCAGCAACAGTTCAATCTCAAGCTCAGCAGCAAAAGACTGACCACTACCAGAGTCCTAGCCAGCAATCCTCTGGTGGTCATAGACAGAGAAGGTATCAAGGGTTCCACCCCAAGTGTCACAACTGCAACAGACATCACAGCGGCCAGTGCAACAAGGGTCGTTGTCAAAGATGTCTCAAGATGGGTCACGAGGCCAAAGACTGTAGGAGCCCACGGCCTGCAAATCAGAACCAGCAACCACAACAACCAGCTCCATAGAACCCGCAGCAGCAGCAGCAGCCACAGCGTGGAAACCTGGGATGTTTCCAGTGTGGGGCTGAAGGTCATTTCAAACGCGATTGTCCTCAGTTGAACCAGAATCGCAACAACAATAACCAGGGCAACGGGAACAACAACAACGGGGGAAACAACAACAACAATGGCAACGAGGCAAGGGGTCGAGCTTTCGTGTTAGGACGAGGAGATGCAATGAACGATCCCAATGTGGTTATGGGTAAGTTTCTCCTTGACGATATTTATGTTACTGTTTTATTTGTTTCGGGTGCGGATACAAGTTATATCTCTGTGAAAGCCAGTAAATTGTTAAAACGTACATCGACACCCCTAAGCACCAAACACGTCGTAGAACTAGCTAATGGTAAGAGTTTAGAAGCCACGCAGATAGTCAGGGGTTGTAGTATTGTCTTAGCCGGTCAAGTTTTCCCCATCGACCTTATTCCCATAGTCTTGGGAGGTTTCGATATCGTCATAGGGATGGATTGGTTATCCCAACATCAGGCAGAGATCTTATGCAGTGAGAAGATCATTCGTATTCCACGTTCTGGTCAAGAACCTCTCGAAGTTCAAGGCGACAAGAGTGGTGCGGTGGTTGGCATCATCTCTTTCCTAAAGGCGCAGAAATGTTTACGAAAGGGGCACACTGCCATTCTGGCACTCGTTACAGACGCATCAGCAAAGGAAAAGAAATTGGAGGATATCCCAGTTGTACGCGATTACCCTCAGGTGTTTCCTGAAGATTTACCTGGATTACCGCCTCACCGTCAGGTCGAATTTCAAATCGAGCTCGCTCCAGGAGCAGCACCCATAGCTCGCGCACCATATCGTCTGGCTCCATCAGAATTGGAGGAACTGTCAAAGCAGCTACAAGAGCTCTTGGAAAAGGGCTTCATTCGTCCAAGCTCTTCGCCTTGGGGAGCTCCAGTACTATTTGTGACAAAGAAAGACGGTACGTTCAGAATGTGTATCGACTACCGTGAACTCAACAAGGTGACGGTGAAGAACCGTTATCCTCTCCCACGCATAGATGATTTATTCGACCAATTGCAAGGGTCGTGCTACTATTCGAAGATAGACCTGATGTAACACCCCGTCCCGGAACGGGCCGGCGTGTCACTATAACAGTTGTCAGATCAAAAACATAATTCCATTTATACTTAAATGTATTACAAGGCTTTACAGCTTAATGAAGGATATCTAATCCATTATAATTATTTCTACCGTCTTTTCTAAACACTCGAGCACTCTTCCATTTTCTGTCCCAACTTGTCTTGATAACCTGACGTAAAGAAGAAAACAACAACAAAAAAAAAACGTACGTCTGAGCAAAATTTCGAAAGTATTGCCCAGTGTGCGGATAGAGGAAAACAAAAGCTTATTTTATTTTGATAACCGGATGGAACTTGACGATGCAAATAACTTAATTTCATAATCATATCTTACGGATGTACCCATGAGCAAACTTAAAACGTGACAATACACAGGTAGCTACTCCTGCATAATTATCACATGAGATGGCGAATTGGCATACCCGTTATCCACCTCCTTATACTTATACTTAAATCCTAGGATCGATCCATACGCCTCCTAATAGCCTTATGTACCACACTTGTACTTAAGAGACGCCGTGAACTGATCTCTCCGTCACGGATGGAGCACATGATGTTGATGCCACAACAACATGCTCGTGGGACACTCCACGAGAAGCGATACTCAGGGTATCAGAGTACAAATAGTCTTATTCACATAACTTATAAAACTTATTTTCAGAACAGAACGGAACATATATTGGAACATGCGATAATGAGTACAACTTAACAGAAAAACTATCGCATGACATGAAACTAAATGATTAGAATAGGAATCGAACGGTCTGTCAAATGAATCGATAATCAAAGCCGTGAGGAGTTTTAAAAACAAGACATAGTAATTTAAAACAATTTGACTTGAGTAACATAATACTTATATATCATATTAAACTTGTAACTTATTTACTTATAACTTATAAGTCTTAACATATTTAACTTGTAACTTGTAAAATACGAATCTTTGGCGAGATTGAAAATATAAGAGTGGAACCAGTCATCAAGGTATGGTTATCAATCCTATCTTGACAATTTCGTCCCCAAAATGTGGTTTATTAAACGAAACAAGATAAAACCTTGACTCGTTAATAAGGAACCACTAGAGTAGGAAATGAAACTTGTATAAAATAAACCATTTTCTAAATAACTGATGTAAAACAAAACCTTTTAAAAACGTTTGTAACTTTCAACACATGTTTCATAACTAAATCTTAATACGGAATCTATAACTTATTTCATAACTTAATCTTAATACGGAATCTATAACTTATTTCATAACTTAATCTTAATACGGAATCTATAACTTATTTCAAAACTTAATCTTAATATGGAAACTTAAATTCAGGAACGACATCAATCAAAAGAAAGGGATTCTATCCGTACCCAACGGACATAAATCGACAGAAAGGGTTCTTATAAAAACGACATAAATCGAAATAAGGGATTCTTATAAAAACGACATAAATCGAAAGAAAGGATTCTACCCGTACGATATATCAGAATTGACAGAAATCGAAAGAAAGGAATCTACCCGTACGGAATTTATAACTTAATCTTAATATGGAATTTATAATCAAGAATGACATACTTGTATCAAAACGACATAAATTGAAAGAAAGGATTCTACCCGTACCCAACGGACATAAATCGATAGAAAGGAATTCTATACATCCAGAACTTATAACTTATAACTTAATCTTAATACGGAATTCTTATATTCAAACGACATAAATCGAAAGAAGGGATCTTTTATAAAAACAACATAGATCGAAATGAAGGAACCTATCCGTACCTTAAAATTTCCAAGTGATGCTACCTTGTTTCCAATTGTAGATTCATATGGACAGTGTGACAACTCGAATTTCCAAGATTCGATTTCGTATTTATTGCTCGATCATGTATTGACTAGTCGTTTATTTGCACATTTGGTTGCCATGAAATTATATACGTTTTGATTGTTTGATTGTGCATGGTTGTTTGTTATTTGTGAAACTTGTCAAATGTGTAAACTTGGTGGTGGAACTATGAAATAGTTATGAGATGGTGTGCATGTGTAAAATATAATACTTAGGGAGGTAGAGTGTAATTAGTGAAATCCTAGATACTTAACCCTAACCTCATTTCACTAATCATTTGCACACAAATCCAAAGCACGTACTTGTAACTCTCTAATCCTCTAGCAAGCATCATCACCAAATCATTTGGCACAAGAAAATCATCACTCTTGATTACTCTTTCTCTAGGATCATCACAAGGTAATTGTTTAATCATTGTTGTGATTAATTGTTGATTGTTTGATTGTTTCAATTCTTGATTCTTGTGAATTCTTGTAAACCCTAGCTTTGATTTGATGGTTCTGTACTTTAAATTGATTATGATTATTCTGATTGTGATGATGTGTTAATCGTATAATCGATCCTCTTGATGATTTAAGATGCTAGATATGATGAATGGATGATTGTTAATTGATCAGTTCGTTGTGAAAATGCATGAGTTAGGGTTTGTGTCATATGAAAACGTAACTGTTATGATCTTTGGAGTCTGTGCAATGTATGGAATTCCACATGATTAGTCTGAGTTTATTATTTGCCTGAGTTTAATGAAAAGACAACAGGTCCGAGTTTAATTATGGACCGAGTTTATTAATTCCATTTGGTCCGAGTATATTGATTGCATATGGACCGAGTTTAAGGATGCAATATGGACCGAGTTTAATTCCTGAATGTTTGTCCGAGTTTAATTGTTAATTGAAAGTCTGAGTTTAATGTATGTTATAGGTCCGAAGTATTAGCATAGGTGTGTAATGTCCGAGTATAATCTTTATGTATGTCCGAGTATAATCCTTATGTATGTCCGAGTATAATCTTTATGTATGTCCGAGTATAATTGATATAAGGGCCGAGTTTGTTGATATTGTTAACGGACCGAGGTTATTAAGGCCCAATTGGTCCGAGTTTATGGAGATCTATTGGACCGAGTTTGTTATTATATGGTGGCCCGAGTTTAGTATGAGGATATTGGGCCCGAGTTTAACGAATGTATCAAGGGTCCGAGCTTGTGTGTGTAACATGACAGTCTGCGTTCATTGTATGATTACATGTGCTATCCGAGTTTTGAACAGGGGAGACCCCCCCCATATTTGTCTGAGTTTTGAGAGGTGCATGATCCTGTAAATGTTCTTATGAACTACTGAATTGTATGAATGAGTTAACTTTTACGTGATACATGATTGATACATGATATTGGCTATCAAGCACTATGTGACATTAGATTACATGCGTATCATTGCGAACATGAACTGATTTGTTATACGTGCATACAATAGGACTTGATTAATTACTTGTGAGTGCATAACCTAGCATACCGAGCAAACCAAGGTGAGTTCACACTCCTACTAAGGCATGGGATTCCCGGGTTGTGGGAATGGGTTAAAGGTTTCAATTGACTTAGAACGTACAAATGCTTTCCTAGACTATCACCTACCATGATCCTCGGATGTCAGGATGGTTCCGTAGGTTAGGATAACACCTACGTGGTCATATGCCAATCACTGCCTCGGATGTCAGGCACGCACGTAAAACCTACGTGTACGCATTACTTCTATCCTCGGTACAAAGGATACGTACGTGAAACCCACGTACACCCCCGCGTCTCCTATCCTCGGTTATGAAGGATACGTACGTAAAACCTACGTACACCCCATACGCGCTACTGTTCTCGGAAGAAGAACAGGGATGATACGAGTAGTTGATACGAATAGTCTAGTGGTCACATAACATGGGAAGCCCCCACCTGTATAACTTACTATTGGCCCAGTAGAGCCACCCGTTACTTACTGTTACGCACTTACTTACTGTGAACTCGCTCAACTAGTTTGTTGATCATTCTGTTACATGCCTTGCAGATCGTTAGGTACTTGGAGCTTGCACTGGAGAAGCGGGTCGTTGTGGACAAGGATCGTGGTTTCTACGTTGAACTATTATGACATTTAAAACTATTAACTATTGTTGGATTATTTACTATGCTTCCGCTACACTTTGAAACTATGGTTATGTTTTGAACACCTATCGTATTGGATGGATGGTTTACATTTATTTTACTTAATATTAATTACATGTTCAATATGATTGGTGGCTTGATCCTGGTCAGTCACGCTCCCAAGCGGTGATACTCCGCAGGTGGATTTTGGGGGTGTGACAGATTGGTATCAGAGCCATTGGTTATAGAGAACTTGGTTTTAATATGGGAAAACGTTTTTATTAAAACCAGACTATAACCAGGACAGTGCTCTCAACGATCCACAACGACGCTTCGCTCCACGTGCAAGACTCGACATCCTAGGTAATAAGGTTTATGTTTGTTACCTGCTTGCTAGAACTGCATAGAACTTTGCTCGTAGTATGCTTACATTACTTTGCTCACTACTTGTTATTGCTTGAGAACACTTACGTGCTTACACTCTTCTGTCATCGCACTATTTGCGAACTTTTCTCACTTATGTTGCCTTTGATGTGAAGATCAATGGCCGCACGAATTAACATGACTCAAGCCCAGCTAGAGGCTCTCATTGCTGCGGCAGTTGCAGCCGCTCAAGCAGGTAGTATATCCTGCAGTATAGACTCATACTAGGGTCTTTAGATCCTACATTAATTCTCGTATTTAACTTTGCCCTATTCGTACACAATAGGTCAACCCGCTCAGCAACAACCTGTGTGCACCTTCAAGAATTTCATGGATTGTCGTCCTAACACGTTCAGTGGCACGGAGGGAGCAGTTGGACTCCTCCACTGGTTTGAAAAGCTCGAGTCAGTTTTCGAGATGTGTGAATGCCCTGAGGCTCGCAGGGTGAAGTTCGCTTCTGGCACACTTGAAGGGATTGCGCTCACTTGGTGGAACGCACAAGTGCAGATCTTAGGGTTGGCAGCTGCTAACGCCACACCCTGGAATGATTTCAAAGAACTGATCAAGAGGGAATACTGCACTAGAGAAGACATTCACAAGTTGGAGGACGAGTTGTATAACTTGAAAATGGTTGGGTCGGAAATCGAAGCTTACACCAAGAGATCAAATGAGTTGGCTGTGTTATGTCCAACTATGGTGGACCCTCCATACAAGCGAATTGAGTTGTATCTCAAAGGTTTGGCACCAGAAATACAGAGCCACGTTACCTCGGCTAACCTCGACAACATCCAGGAAATCCAGCGTCTCGCTCATCGCATCACCGATCAGGCAGTGGATCAGAATAAACTGCCTAAGCGCGTCAGCGCTACTGCTACAGTCACTCCTTCAGCTACTCCCGTTACTCTCAGTGACAACAAGAGGAAATGGGAGGGGGATTCAAGCAAAGCATCAGTTTCGGTTCAGTCCCAGAATCAGCAGCGAAAGACTGGCAACTATCAAAGCCCTAACCAGCAGTCGTCAGGTAGCCACAGGCAGGGTGGATATCGCGGAAACCTTCCAAAGTGTAACAACTGCAACAGGCACCACAGCGGCCAGTGTAACAGGGGCCGTTGTCAAAGATGCCTCAAGATGGGTCACGAGGCCAAAGACTGTAGAAGCCCTCGTCCTGCGAATCAGAATCAGCAGCAGCCACCGGCACAGCAAAATCAGCAACAGGGCAACAAGGGGTGCTATAATTGTGGTGCTGAAGGTCACATCAAGAGACACTGCCCTCAGCTAAACAGGAACCAGAACAACAACAACAACAATCAGGGCAACGGGAACAATAACAACAATAACGGGGGAAACAACAACAACACTGGCAACGAAGCTCGGGGTCGTGCTTTTGTGCTAGGTCGGGGTGACGCAGTGAATGATCCCAATGTGGTTATGGGTAAGTTTCTTCTCGACGATATTTATGTTACTGTCTTATTTGATTCGGGTGCTGATACAAGTTATATGTCCTTGAAAATGAGTAAATTATTAAAACGTACACCAACACCCCTAGACACCAAACACGTCGTAGAACTAGCCAATGGTAAAAGTGTAGAAGCCGCACAGGTAGTCAAGGGTTGTAGTATTGTTCTAGCGGGTCAGACTTTCTCGATTGATCTCATACCCATAGTTTTGGGTAGTTTCGACGTCGTCATCGGTATGGATTGGTTATCCCAACATCACGCGGAGATCTTATGCAAAGAAAAAGTTATTCGTATTCCTCGCTCCAGTCAAGAACCCCTCGAAGTACAAGGTGACAAGAGTGGTGCTGTGGTTGGCATCATCTCTTTCTTAAAGGCGCAGAAATGTTTACGAAAGGGACATACTGCCATTCTAGCACTTGTCACTGACGCATCAGCAAAGGTAAAGAAACTGGAGGATATACCAGTTGTGCGTGATTTTCCTCAAGTGTTTCCTGAAGATTTACCTGGTTTACCTCCTCATCGTCAAGTCGAGTTTCAGATTGAGTTAGCTCCTCGAGCAGCACCAATAGCCCGCGCACCGTATCGTTTAGCTCCAACCGAACTGGAAGAACTGTCGAAGCAGCTACAAGAGCTCTTGGAAAAGGGCTTTATTCGTCCAAGCTCTTCGCCTTGGGGAGCTCCAGTGTTATTTGTGAAGAAGAAAGACGGTACGTTCAGAATGTGCATCGACTACCGCGAACTTAATAAGGTGACGGTGAAGAACCGTTATCCCCTTCCGCGCATAGATGACTTATTCGACCAGTTGCAAGGGTCGTGTTATTACTCCAAGATAGACTTGAGGTCAGGTTATCATCAGCTGAGAGTCCGGGATGAGGACGTCTCCAAAACCGCTTTCAGAACTCGCTACGGTCATTACGAGTTTCTTGTCATGCCATTCGGGCTTACGAACGCGCCTGCAGTCTTCATGGATCTTATGAACAGGGTGTGTAAACCCTATCTAGACAAGTTCGTTATCGTATTCATCGACGACATTTTGATTTACTCCAAGAGTCAGGAGGAGCACGAGCAGCATTTACGTCTTATTATGGAACTACTCCGAAAGGAGCAACTGTACGCCAAGTTTTCAAAATGCGACTTCTGGCTTCGTGAAGTCCATTTCTTAGGCCATGTGGTGAACAAGGATGGGATTCATGTCGATCCATCCAAGGTAGATTCGATCAGGGATTGGCCAGCACCGCGTACACCAACAGAAATACGCCAATTTTTGGGTTTGGCAGGGTACTACAGGCGGTTTATCAAAGACTTCTCCAAGATCGCGCAGCCACTTACTATGCTAACACAGAAAGGTGTCGTTTACAGATGGGGTAATACGCAAGAGACCGCTTTTCAGTACTTAAAGGATAGGCTTTGCAGCGCACCTATTCTCTCATTGCCAGAGGGCACAGATGACTTCGTGGTTTACTGTGACGCATCGATACAGGGGCTTGGTTGTGTATTGATGCAGCGGGATAAAGTTATTGCCTACGCCTCTCGTCAACTCAAGGTTCATGAACGGAATTATACGACGCATGATTTAGAGCTGGGAGCTGTTGTTTTCGCGCTTAAGATATGGCGACACTACCTGTACGGTACCAGGTGCACGATTTACACCGATCACAGGAGTCTCGAGCATATTCTTAAGCAAAAGGATTTGAATATGCGTCAACGGAGATGGGTTGAACTACTGAACGACTACGAATGCGCCATCAAGTACCATCCAGGCAAAGCCAATGTTGTGGCTGATGCCCTCAGTCGAAAGGACACTTTACCTCGGCGCGTACGAGCGCTACAGCTTACGATTCAGTCTAGCCTTCCTGCACAGATACGAGCTGCTCAGACAGAAGCACTGAAGCCCGAAAACGTCAAGGCTGCAGTCTTACGCGGCTCACGACAACAAATGGAACAAAAGGAAGACGGCGCCTACTATGTAACGGGGCGTATTTGGGTCCCACTTTATGGCGGTTTACGCGAACTTGTGATGGACGAAGCGCACAAGTCTCGCTACTCGGTACACCCAGGGGCGGATAAAATGTACCACGATATCAAAACAACATACTGGTGGCCAAGTATGAAAACCCACATCGCCACCTATGTTGGCAAGTGCTTGACCTGTGCGAGAGTCAAGGTTGAATATCAGAAACCAGCTGGTCTACTTCAGCAGCCTAAGATAACGCAATGGAAATGGGAAGAAATTTCCATGGATTTTGTTACAGGTTTACCTAGATCTCAGCGTGGGAATGATACAATATGGGTCATAGTTAATCGACTCACCAAGTCTGCACACTTCCTGCCGATTAAGGAAACGGACAAGTTCTCCACTCTCGCAGACGTATATCTTAAAGAAGTTGTTTCGAGGCATGGAGTGCCCACCTCTATTATTTCGGATCGCGATGCACGATTCACGTCAGAGCTATGGCAAGCAATGCATAAATCTTTCGGCTCACGATTAGACATGAGCACAGCATATCATCCTCAGACGGATGGGCAGTCTGAGCGAACGATTCAAACACTTGAAGACATGCTTAGGGCATGCGTTATCGATTTCGGCAACGGCTGGGAAAAACACCTCCCATTGGTGGAGTTTTCGTACAATAACAGTTACCATACCAGCATTCAAGCCGCTCCATTCGAGGCATTGTACGGACGTAAATGCCGGTCACCTCTCTGTTGGGCAGAGGTGGGGGATAGTCAAATTACGGGTCCAGAGATTGTAGTGGACGCCACAGAAAAGATAGCACAGATACGACAACGCATGGCGGCAGCACGCGACCGTCAGAAAGCCTACGCGGACAAGCGTAGAAAGCCTTTGGAATTTCAGGTCGGGGACCGGGTATTATTGAAAGTCTCACCCTGGAAGGGTGTGGTACGTTTTGGCAAAAGGGGCAAACTGAATCCGCGGTACGTCGGGCCATTCGAAATCTTAGAAAAGATTGGCAAAGTAGCCTACAAGTTGAACTTACCAGCTGAACTCGGAGCAGTTCACAATGTCTTTCATGTGTCGAACTTAAAGAAGTGCTTATCAGATGAAACCCTCATCATTCCTTTTAAGGAACTCACTATCGATGAGCGGTTGCAGTTCGTCGAGGAACCAGTTGAAATCACGGACCGGGATGTTAAGGTCCTCAAACACAAGAGAATCCCTCTTGTTCGAGTTCGTTGGAACTCCCAGCGTGGCCCAGAGTATACCTGGGAACGCGAAGACCAGATGAAAGAAAAGTACCCCCAGTTATTCGAAACCAATGCATCCACTACTGAGACTGAAGCTACTACTACTGAATTTCGGGACGAAATTCCAAATCAACGGGGGGATGATGTGACACCCCAGGAAAACCAGTGAACGATGTAACTTACCTAGCTTCCTCAGTGAGTGCGTACCAAATTTCGGGACGAAATTTCTTTCAAGTTGGGAATAATGTGACAACTCGAATTTCCAAGATTCGATTTCGTATTTATTGCTCGATCATGTATTGACTAGTCGTTTATTTGCACATTTGGTTGCCATGAAATTATATACGTTTTGATTGTTTGATTGTGCATGGTTGTTTGTTATTTGTGAAACTTGTCAAATGTGTAAACTTGGTGGTGGAACTATGAAATAGTTATGAGATGGTGTGCATGTGTAAAATATAATACTTAGGGAGGTAGAGTGTAATTAGTGAAATCCTAGATACTTAACCCTAACCTCATTTCACTAATCATTTGCACACAAATCCAAAGCACGTACTTGTAACTCTCTAATCCTCTAGCAAGCATCATCACCAAATCATTTGGCACAAGAAAATCATCACTCTTGATTACTCTTTCTCTAGGATCATCACAAGGTAATTGTTTAATCATTGTTGTGATTAATTGTTGATTGTTTGATTGTTTCAATTCTTGATTCTTGTGAATTCTTGTAAACCCTAGCTTTGATTTGATGGTTCTGTACTTTAAATTGATTATGATTATTCTGATTGTGATGATGTGTTAATCGTATAATCGATCCTCTTGATGATTTAAGATGCTAGATATGATGAATGGATGATTGTTAATTGATCAGTTCGTTGTGAAAATGCATGAGTTAGGGTTTGTGTCATATGAAAACGTAACTGTTATGATCTTTGGAGTCTGTGCAATGTATGGAATTCCACATGATTAGTCTGAGTTTATTATTTGCCTGAGTTTAATGAAAAGACAACAGGTCCGAGTTTAATTATGGACCGAGTTTGTTAATTCCATTTGGTCCGAGTATATTGATTCCATATGGACCGAGTTTAAGGATGCAATATGGACCGAGTTTAATTCCTGAATGTTTGTCCGAGTTTAATTGTTAATTGAAAGTCTGAGTTTAATGTATGTTATAGGTCCGAAGTATTAGCATAGGTGTGTAATGTCCGAGTATAATCTTTATGTATGTCCGAGTATAATCCTTATGTATGTCCGAGTATAATCTTTATGTATGTCCGAGTATAATTGATATAAGGGCCGAGTTTGTTGATATTGTTAACGGACCGAGGTTATTAAGGCCCAATTGGTCCGAGTTTATGGAGATCTATTGGACCGAGTTTGTTATTATATGGTGGCCCGAGTTTAGTATGAGGATATTGGGCCCGAGTTTAACGAATGTATCAAGGGTCCGAGCTTGTGTGTGTAACATGACAGTCTGAGTTCATTGTATGATTACATGTGCTATCCGAGTTTTGAACAGGGGAGACCCCCCCCCCCATATTTGTCTGAGTTTTGAGAGGTGCATGATCCTGTAAATGTTCTTATGAACTACTGAATTGTATGAATGAGTTAACTTTTACGTGATACATGATTGATACATGATATTGGCTATCAAGCACTATGTGACATTAGATTACATGCGTATCATTGCGAACATGAACTGATTTGTTATACGTGCATACAATAGGACTTGATTAATTACTTGTGAGTGCATAACCTAGCATACCGAGCAAACCAAGGTGAGTTCACACTCCTACTAAGGCATGGGATTCCCGGGTTGTGGGAATGGGTTAAAGGTTTCAATTGACTTAGAACGTACAAATGCTTTCCTAGACTATCACCTACCATGATCCTCGGATGTCAGGATGGTTCCGTAGGTTAGGATAACACCTACGTGGTCATATGCCAATCACTGCCTCGGATGTCAGGCACGCACGTAAAACCTACGTGTACGCATTACTTCTATCCTCGGTACAAAGGATACGTACGTGAAACCCACGTACACCCCCGCGTCTCCTATCCTCGGTTATGAAGGATACGTACGTAAAACCTACGTACACCCCATACGCGCTACTGTTCTCGGAAGAAGAACAGGGATGATACGAGTAGTTGATACGAATAGTCTAGTGGTCACATAACATGGGAAGCCCCCACCTGTATAACTTACTATTGGCCCAGTAGAGCCACCCGTTACTTACTGTTACGCACTTACTTACTGTGAACTCGCTCAACTAGTTTGTTGATCATTCTGTTACATGCCTTGCAGATCGTTAGGTACTTGGAGCTTGCACTGGAGAAGCGGGTCGTTGTGGACAAGGATCGTGGTTTCTACGTTGAACTATTATGACATTTAAAACTATTAACTATTGTTGGATTATTTACTATGCTTCCGCTACACTTTGAAACTATGGTTATGTTTTGAACACCTATCGTATTGGATGGATGGTTTACATTTATTTTACTTAATATTAATTACATGTTCAATATGATTGGTGGCTTGATCCTGGTCAGTCACGCTCCCAAGCGGTGATACTCCGCAGGTGGATTTTGGGGGTGTGACAGACAGAGTTTAGCTTACTGATTATCCTCTTAACCTAATTTGCACATAACTAGGTAATTAACTAATACAGCTTTTACGATAACTCACGAGATTAAACCTTCACAACAATTAACAAGTGCAATACTTCAACTCATTTATCGAATTATCGACAAACGACAAAGTATAATACTTAATAATTCGATCGGATTCACAACGAATAACAGAGCATAGTCCGAATTCGAACAGCACTCAAATATTCAAGTCGAAATCACGATGAACAATAAAGTATAAGCTCAATTTTGAGCAGCACTCGGACAATCGTCGGATAGTTATAATCGATCGGATGTTGAATCGTAATAGCGATCGAGTTATTACCCTGATTGCGGCAGCGATTCGAGATCGGTGTGTGTTGTTGGACTGTTTCGACGATATCTCAGCCTACAGAGAGAGTTTTCTCGTCGTTCAAGTGCCCAATTTCAAGTCCCAGACTCCTCTATTTATACCCGAAATTTGACCCTGTCGCGTAGCGCGAGGGGTACCCCTATTGTCGTCGCGCTACGCGAGGGGTAACCTATTTTCTATAGGTAGCCACGTCCCTAACTAGGCTTGCTGAGTCGACGATTCGGCCAATAGCATTTAGACAACGTTTTTATGAAGATAATCGTCAACTAGGTTTTACCCCCCCCCCTGAGTTTTAGGGGCCCTGATCCTGATTCTGATGATTCTGAAAATTTTAGGGTTGGTGCAGAATTACTTGGGTGTCTTAATTAGGGTTTTCTAGTGGTTAATGATTTTAAATTTAGGGGCATTACAACTATTACGCCCTTAAAAGAAATTTCGTCCTCGAAATTTTTCAAATAAGAATATAACCTAATGCATAAGTAACAGAAACGAAACTTTCCTAGCAGAGTTGCTAACTTATATAACCAGAATCTCCTAATCACACATGTGTATCTGAAATTCATAACTAAGGTCATGACTATACTTGTCAATTACCTTATATATGTGCCTTAATGGTCCTTTTATAACGTATCTTCATAAAATATCTTACCGTACGAAAAGTCAATAGAGACTTACAGATACTTAGAGTGACTATTAGTACTGATATTTCCTACATAGACATCTATAAGAATAGACATAGGAGTTAAACCAAATAAGATATCAAGTTGAATCCTATCATAGATATCTACCCATTCCTCACAGGTCTTAATTACTATCTTCAAGTTTTCTACAGGAAAGAGCCTTTGCTCTGATACCATAGGTGTAACACTCCGTCCCGGAACGGGCCGGCGTGTCACTATAACAGTAGTCAGATCAAAAACATAATTCCATTTATACTTAAATGTATTACAAGGCTTTACAGCTTAATGAAGGATATCTAATCCATTATAATTATTTCTACTGTCTTTTCTAAACACTCGAGCACTCTTCCATTTTCTGTCCCAGCTTGTCTTGATAACCTGACGTAAAGAAGAAAACAACAACAAAAAAAAACGTACGTCTGAGCAAAATTTCGAAAGTTTTGCCCAGAGTGCGGATAGAGGAAAACAAAAGCTTATTTTATTTTGATAACCGGATGGAACTTGACGATGCAAATAACTTAATTTCATAATCATATCTTACGGATGTACCCATGAGCAAACTTAAAACGTGACAATACACAGGTAGCTACTCCTGCATAATTATCACATGAGATGGCGAATTGGCATACCCGTTATCCACCTCCTTATACTTATACTTAAATCCTAGGATCGATCCATACGCCTCCTAATAGCCTTATGTACCACACTTGTACTTAAGAGACGCCGTGAACTGATCTCTCCGTCACGGATGGAGCACATGATGTTGATGCCACAACAACATGCTCGTGGGACACTCCACGAGAAGCGATACTCAGGGTATCAGAGTACAAATAGTCTTATTCACATAACTTATAAAACTTATTTTCAGAACAGAACGGAACATATATTGGAACATGCGATAATGAGTACAACTTAACAGAAAAACTATCGCATGACATGAAACTAAATGACTAGAATAGGAATCGAACGGTCTGTCAAATGAATCGATAATCAAAGCCGTGAGGAGTTTTAAAAACAAGACATAGTAATTTAAAACAATTTGACTTGAGTAACATAATACTTATATATCATATTAAACTTGTAACTTATTTACTTATAACTTATAAGTCTTAAGATATTTAACTTGTAACTTGTAAAATACGAATCTTTGGCGAGATTGAAAATATAAGAGTGGAACCAGTCATCAAGGTATGGTTATCAATCCTATCTTGACAATTTCGTCCCCAAAATGTGGTTTATTAAACGAAACAAGATAAAACCTTGACTCGTTAATAAGGAACCACTAGAGTAGGAAATGAAACTTGTATAAAATAAACCATTTTCTAAATAACTGATGTAAAACAAAACCTTTTCAAAACGTTTGTAACTTTCAACACATGTTTCATAACTAAATCTTAATACGGAATCTATAACTTATTTCATAACTTAATCTTAATACGAAATCTATAACTTATTTCATAACTTAATCTTAATACGGAATCTATAACTTATTTCATAACTTAATCTTAATATGGAAACTTAAATTCAGGAACGACATCAATCAAAAGAAAGGGATTCTATCCGTACCCAACGGACATAAATCGATAGAAAGGGTTCTTATAAAAACGACATAAATCGAAATAAGGGATTCTTATAAAAACGACATAAATCGAAAGAAAGGATTCTACCCGTACGATATATCAGAATTGACAGAAATCGAAAGAAAGGAATCTACCCGTACGGAATTTATAACTTAATCTTAATATGGAATTTATAATCAAGAATGACATACTTGTATCAAAACGACATAAATTGAAAGAAAGGATTCTACCCGTACCCAACGGACATAAATCGATAGAAAGGAATTCTATCCATCCAGAACTTATAACTTATAACTTAATCTTAATACGGAATTCTTATATTCAAACGACATAAATCGAAAGAAGGGATCTTATATAAAAACAACATAGATCGAAAGGAAGGAACCTATCCGTACCTTAAAATTTCCAAGTGATGCTACCTTGTTTCCAATTGTAGATTCATACGGACAGAGTTTAGCTTACTGATTATCCTCTTAACCTAATTTGCACATAACTAGGTAATTAACTAATACAGCTTTTACGATAACTCACGAAATTAAACCTTCACAACAATTAACAAGTGCAATACTTCAACTCATTTATCGAATTATCGACAAACGACAAAGTATAATACTTAATAATTCGATCAGATTCACAACGAATAACAGAGCATAGTCCGAATTCGAACAGCACTCAAATATTCAAGTCGAAATCACGATGAACAATAAAGTATAAGCTCAATTTTGAGCAGGACTCGGACAATCGTCGGATAGTTATAATCGATCGGATGTTGAATCGAAATAGCGATCGAGTTATTACCCTGATTGCGGCAGCGATTCGAGATCGGTGTGTGTTGTTGGACTGTTTCGACGATATCTCAGCCTACAGAGAGAGTTTTCTCGTCGTTCAAGTGCCCAATTTCAAGTCCCAGACTCCTCTATTTATACCTGAAATTTGACCCTGTCGCGTAGCGCGAGGGGTACCCCTATGGTCGTCGCGCTACGCGAGGGGTAACCTATTTTCTATAGGTAGCCACGTCCCTAACTAGGCTTGCTGAGTCGACGATTTGGCCAATAGCATTTAGACAACGTTTTTATGAAGATAATCGTCAACTAGGTTTTACCCCCCCCCCCCCCTGAGTTTTAGGGGCCCTGATCCTGATTCTGATGATTCTAAAAATTTTAGGGTTGGTGCAGAATTACTTGGGTGTCTTAATTAGGGTTTTCTAGTGGTTAATGATTTTAAATTTAGGGGCATTACACCTGAGGTCAGGTTATCATCAGCTGAGAGTCCGGGAGGAGGACGTCTCCAAAACAGCATTTAGAACTCGTTACGGCTACTACGAGTTTCTTGTCATGCCGTTCGGGTTAACGAACGCGCCTGCCGTATTTATGGATCTCATGAATAGGGTGTGCAAACCCTATCTTGACAAGTTCGTCATAGTATTCATCGACGACATTCTGATTTATTCCAAGAGTCAGGAGGAGCACGAGCAGCATCTACGTCTTATTTTGGAACTCCTACGGAAGGAACAGCTGTACGCTAAGTTTTCGAAATGCGACTTCTGGCTTCGTGAAGTCCACTTTCTAGGCCACGTAGTGAACAAGGATGGGATCCATGTCGATCCATCCAAGGTAGACTCGATCAGGAACTGGCCTGCACCACGCACTCCAACGGAAATACGCCAATTCTTGGGTCTGGTGGGTTATTACAGACGGTTTATTAAGGATTTTTCAAAGATTGCTCAGCCGCTTTCGCTACTGACACAGAAGGGTGTCACCTATCGCTGGGGAGAGCCCCAGGAGACTGCTTTCCAGCACTTAAAGGATAGACTTTGCAGTGCACCTATCCTCTCATTGCCAGAGGGCACGGACGATTTCGTAGTATATTGTGATGCATCCATCCAGGGTCTTGGATGTGTATTGATGCAACGGGATAAGGTTATTGCTTACGCTTCACGTCAACTCAAGATTCACGAACGGAATTACACGACGCACGATTTAGAGCTGGGAGCTGTTGTTTTCGCGCTTAAGATATGGCGACACTACCTGTACGGTACCAGGTGCACGATTTATACCGATCACAGGAGTCTCGAGCATATCCTTAAGCAAAAGGATTTAAACATGCGTCAACGGCGATGGGTCGAACTACTGAACGATTACGAATGCGCCATCAAGTACCATCCAGGCAAAGCCAACGTTGTGGCTGATGCCCTCAGTCGGAAAGACACTCTACCACGGCGCGTGCGAGCGCTACAGCTTACGATTCAGTCTAGCCTTCCTACACAGATACGAGATGCTCAGGCAGAAGCATTGAAACCAGAAAACGTCAGGGCTGAAGCCCTACGCGGCTCAAGGCAACGATTAGAACAGAAGGCAGATGGCGCCTACTATGTAACGGGGCGTATTTGGGTCCCACTTTATGGCGGTCTACGCGAACTTGTAATGGATGAAGCTCACAAGTCTCGCTATTCGGTACATCCAGGATCGGACAAAATGTACCACGACATCAGAACTACTTATTGGTGGCCTAGTATGTAGGCCCACATCGCTACCTACGTCGGCAAATGCTTGACCTGTGCAAGAGTCAAGGTTGAATATCAGAAACCAGCTGGCCTACTTCAGCAGCCTAAGATACCGCAATGGAAATGGGAAGAAATTTCCATGGATTTCGTTACAGGCCTACCTAGATCCCAGCGTGGGAATGATACCATATGGGTGATCGTGGATCGGCTCACCAAGTCTGCACACTTCCTGGCTATAAAGGAAACGGATAAGTTTTCCACTCTTGCAGACGTCTATCTCAAGGAAGTTGTCTCGAGGCACAGGGTGCCCACTTCAATCATTTCGGATCGGGATGCACGATTCACATCAGAACTATGGCAAGCGATGCACAAATCTTTCGGCTCACGGTTAGACATGAGCACAGCATATCATCCTCAAACGGATGGGCAGTCTGAGCGAACGATCCAAACTCTTGAAGACATGCTTCGAGCATGCGTTATTGATTTCGGAAACGGCTAGGAAAAGCACCTCCCTTTGGTGGAGTTCTCATACAATAACAGTTATCACACCAGCATACAAGCCGCTCCATTCGAGGCATTGTACGGACGTAAATGCCGGTCACCTCTCTGTTGGGCAGAGGTGGGGGATAGTCAGATTACGGGTCCAGAAATTGTAGTGGACGCCACAGAAAAGATTGCACAGATACGACAATGCATGGCGGCAGCACGCGACCGTCAGAAAGCCTACGCGGACAAGCGTAGAAAGCCATTGGAATTTCAGGTCGGGGACCGGGTTTTATTAAAAGTTTCACCCTGGAAGGGTGTAGTTCGTTTTGGCAAACGGGGCAAACTAAATCCGCGGTACGTCGGACCGTTCGAAATCATTGAGAAAATCGGCAAAGTGGCCTACAAGTTGAACCTACCAGCTGAACTCGGTGCAGTTCACAATGTTTTTCACGTGTCGAATCTGAAGAAGTGCCTATCAGATGAGACCCTTATCATTCCTTTCAAAGAACTCACAATCGACGAGCGGTTGCAATTCGTCGAGGAACCAGTAGAAATCACGGACCGGGATGTGAAGGTCCTCAAACACAAGAGAATCCCTCTTGTTCGAATTCGTTGGAACTCCAGGCGTGGCCCAGAGTACACCTGGGAACGCGAAGACAGGATGACAAAAAAGTACCCCCAGTTATTCGGAAGCAATGCAACCACTACTGAGGCTGAAGCTACTACTGCGGAATTTCGGGACGAAATTCCAGATCAACGGGGGGAGGATGTGACACCCCAGGAAAATCAGTGAACAATATAACTTACCTAGCTTCCTCAGTAAGTGCTTACCAAATTTCGGGACGAAATTTCTTTTCAGTTGGGGATAATGTGACAACTCGTACTTTAGACTTATATTGTGTAACGTTATATGCTTACGTGAACTATATTACTTGAATGAATACATGATATGTTATATGAATGCTATGTGTAATTTGTGTGCATGATACGTGAACCGAACCGCACAACACGAATTAAACGCACAAGCCCATTTGGGCCACACCTCGTAATCGGACACCATAGGGCAACCGAGTGGGCTCGGCCCACTCCCCTTATACGCAAACAAACACTCCTTAGGGACTTGTTTTTCTCAATTGTTGCAAATCATAACACACACACAAGTCACAAAAACCCTAGCTCTCCTCTCTCTCTCTTTCGCGAACCGAAGGCAGCCAAGCATTCCTCCTCATCGAAGCTTTCTTGTAATCGGATCACCCTCTATCTTTTGGTTAGTGTCTTGCTTTATGATTTCGTGTTAATTGATGTTATGATTTCCATGTTAAAATGTAATTGTGATGATAAACTAGAACCGATTGATGATGCCTGTTAAGCTATTGATATCGTTCATGTTGTATGAAAACCAAATGGATACATGTAATCGGTTCATATGTGTGCTTTGTAATATGCTCTTTGGATGTTATTTTATAGATCCGAATGGTAGTATTGATCGGGTAGGAGGACATTATGTTTAATCCGAATGAATGTTATCAAGTTGTGTTCTTGAACTAAGATTTGAGTTGTATGTTATTGTTCATGTTGATCGGATTAGGGTTCATACGAATTAGTAATATAATTGCTTGTTTGATCGATATTAGGTTAACCGTTTGTGTTGATTGATCTGTTTTAGAAACTGCCAAACTTGTTAACTGATATCACGGTAATAATGAGCATGAAATCAGGAAATCTGTTACAAATTGATAGACTCAACACGGTTGCGAGTCGAGATCGTGTGATCTCGACCTGAGCATGATAACCCGAGACCGGCGTTGCGAGTCCCGTTGCGACTCGAGACCTCACACCGAGACACAGCAGCACGAGCCGAGACCACGGTTGCGAGTCCCGTTGCGACTCGAAACCGGACCATGACAAGCCGAGACCAAGGTTGCGAGTCCCGTTGCGACTCGAGACCGGACCATGACAAACCGAGACCGCCCCTGTTGCGACTCGAGATCTCATTCGTTGCGACTCGAGATCTCGACACCAGCCTAACTCGAGACTGTGAGCACGGGCACCTTATTGGACTGTTTAAATCTTGTTGGGCCGATGTGTTATTGGGTTGCTATGTTATTTGGGCCGGGAACTATTGAATTTCATCGGGTGAACCGCACAAGGATGTTGGGCTTGTGCGAGTCCAAATCTTGCATACATTGTTAACTGTTAAAGTGTATTTGACTGATTACGTGTTGCCATGATAAATACGTGTTAACTTATGTGATACATACGTGCATTACTTGAAGTCAAAACCTGACTTGTATGGTAACCCTGTTAGGACGAGGTTGACCACTTTAGTTCAAGAAACCTCTTTGTGTATCTGCCGAGCAAACCAAGGTGAGTTCACACAGCCAAGGCATGGGATTCCCGGGTTGGGAATTGGGTTGGAATGTTGACATGGAATGATTACTCATACTTACGCAATCACTAGACTATAGACCATCGTCCTCAGGATAGTCAGGACACTTACGTAAAACCTGCATAAACTAGTATCTACCATTGTCTCCCGGGTCGGGAGGACACTTACGTAAATCCTGCGTAACCTAATACCCACTACTGTCTTCCGGGTCGGAAGGACACTTACGTAAATCCTACGTAAACCCCACGCGTACCACTGTCCTCGGGGAAGGGCACTCACGTAAATCCTACGAGACCTTGTACGTATTCCTGTTCTCAGATTAAGAAGAACACATGGTTGCAAATAGTCTAGTAAGTACCATATTAGGAAGCCCCATTAGTAGAGATAAACGTGGGAATCCCCCACTAGTAATATATATACAAGGCATGGGAAACCCCCACCATTAGTACATACATGCATGGGAAGCCCCCACTAGATGAACTTACGCATTACTGTTACGAACTTACTTTCTGTGAACTCGCTCAACTAGTTGTTGATTATCTGCTGCATGCCTTGCAGGACCTTAGGTACACTATGGAGCTTGCACAGGGAGGAGCAGGTCGTTGTGGGATACGGATCGTGAACGATATTTGAACTTATAACTTATTATGGGTTTTCATTATTATGCTTCCGCTACTTAAACAAAGTTTGGTTTGAACATCAATCGTATTGGTTTGGGTTTTTGAACTACTTTAACTATTATATGCTTGTTCAATATGATTGGTGGCTTGATCCTGGTCATGTCACGCCTCCAAGTGGTGGTACTCCGCGTGTGGATTTTGGGGGTGTGACATTAACGAACAAGTTGCTGCGGCGTTTGCAGCCGCACAAGAAGGAGGTATAACCTGCTATTTCAGACCTTTCCTAGGATGTTAGATCCTACTCTCGTGACCCAACTCTCGCGCTTAACCTGGACCTATCTTTCTCGCGCAACGGGTCAGAACGCACAGCAACCTGTCTGCACATTCAAGAACTTCATGGACTGTCGTCCAAGCACATTCAGTGGCACAGAAGGAGCAGTGGGACTACTCCATTGAGTTGGGAAGCTCGAGTCAGTATTCGAGATGTGTGAATGCCCTGAGGCACGCAGGGTCAAGTACGCCACTGGCACGTTGGAAGGAATCGCACTAACCTGGTGGAACGCGCAAGTTCAGATATTAGGGCTGGCAGCTGCTAACGCCACCCCTTGGAACGATTTTAAGGAACTCATTAAAAAGGGAATACTGCACGCGTGATGACATCCATAAGTTGGGAGTGGAGCTTTACCATTTGAAAATGACGGGGGTCAGAAATTGAAGCTTATACGAAACAGTCGAACGAACTGGCCATCCTGTGTCCAACCATGGTGGACCCTCCGATCAAGCATATCGAATTGTACCTCAAGGGTCTAGCCTCAGAGATTCAAAGTTATGTGACATCGGTCAACCTTGCTACTATCCAGGATGTTACTCATCTTGCTCATCGCCTCACAGATCAGGCAGTGGAACAGAACAAGCTGCCTAGACGCATTGGTGCTACTGCGACTACTTCTGCTATTCCCAGTGACAACAAGAGAAGGTGGGATGGAACCTTCAGCAAGGGTTCAACTTCAGTTCAGTCTCAGGCACGGCAGCGAAAAATTGATGACTATCAGAGCACTGGTCAGCAATCTTCTGGTAGTCAAGGGTTGTAACCTCGTCTTAGTTGGTCAGACATTCTCCATCAACCTCATTCCCTAGTCTTGGGTAGTTTCGATGTCGTTATTGGGATGGATTTGTTATCCCAACATCACGCAGAGATCCTATGCAAGGAGAAGATAGTTCGTATTCCCCGTTCGGGTAAGCAACCTCTC
This sequence comes from Helianthus annuus, assembly GCF_002127325.2. Classification (NCBI taxonomy): domain Eukaryota; kingdom Viridiplantae; phylum Streptophyta; class Magnoliopsida; order Asterales; family Asteraceae; genus Helianthus; species Helianthus annuus. Next base: position 58,863,763 of record NC_035439.2, read on the forward strand.
GAAGTTCAAGGGCGACAAGAGTGGTGCTGTGGTTGGCATCATTTCTTTCTTGAAGGCACAGAAATGTTTACGAAAGGGGCACACTGCTATTCTGGCATTAGTTACGGATGCATCAGCAAAGGAAAAGAAATTGGAGGATATTCCAGTTGTACGCGACTTTCCTCAGGTGTTTCCTGAAGATTTACCCGGTTTACCGCCTCATCGTCAAGTCGAATTTCAGATCGAGCTCGCTCCAGGAGCAGCACCTATAGCTCGCGCACCGTATCGTTTAGCCCCAACTGAACTGGAAGAACTTTCAGAGCAACTACAAGAACTCTTGGATAAGGGATTTATCCAACCTATCTTTTCGCCTTGGGGAGCTCCAGTTTTATTCGTGAAAAAGAAGGATGGCACTTTCAGGATGTGCATTGATTACCGCGAACTGAACAAGGTCACAGTGAAGAACCGTTATCCTCTTCCACGTATTGACGACCTATTCGACCAGTTGCAAGGGTCGAGCTACTACTCCAAGATAGACGTGAGGTCAGGATACCATCAGCTGAAAGTCCGGGATGAGGACGTCTCCAAAACCGCATTCAGAACTCGCTACGGTCATTACGAGTTCCAAGTCATGCCATTTGGGCTTACGAACGCGCCTGTAGTTTTCATGGATCTTATGAATAGGGTGTGCAAACCCTATGTTGACAAGTTCGTCATTGTCTTCATCGACGACATTCTGATCTACTCCAAGAGTCAAGAGGAACACGAGCAGCATTTACGTCTTATCTTGGAACTTCTTCGAAAGGAACAATTGTACGCCAAGTTTTCTAAATGTGACTTCTGGCTTCGTGAAGTCCACTTCTTAGGCCATGTGGTGAGCAGGGATGGGATTCATGTCGATCCATTCAAGGTAGATTCGATCAGGAACTGGCCTGCACCGCGTACACCAACGGAAATACACCAATTCTTGGGTTTGGCGGGGTATTACAGACGATTTATTAAAGACTTCTCCAAGATCGCACAGCCGCTCACTATGTTGACACAGAAAGGTGTTACCTATCGTTGGGGTAATACACAAGAAACTGCTTTTCAGTACCTGAAGGATAGACTATGCAGCGCACCTATTCTCTCATTGCCAGAGGGCACGGATGATTTTGTGGTCTATTGTGACGCATCGATGCAGGGGCTTGGTTGTGTATTGATGCAGCGGGATAAAGTTATTGCCTACGCTTCGCGGCAACTCAAAATTCATGAACGGAATTACACGACGCACGATTCAGAGCTGGGAGCTGTTGTTTTCGCGCTTAAGATATGGCGACACTACTTATACAGTACCAAGTGCACTATTTACACCGATCACAGGAGTCTCGAGCATATCTTCAAGCAGAAGGAGTTGAACATGCGTCAACGATGATGGGTCGAGTTACTTAATGATTATGAATGCGCTATCAAGTACCATCCAGGCAAAGCCAATGTTGTGGCTGATGCTCTCAGTCCGAAAGACACTCTACCTAGGCGTGTACGAGCTTTGCAGCTCACTATTCAGTCTGATCTTCCTGCACAGATACGAAATGCTCAAGTTGAAACATTGAAACCAGAAAACGTCAGGGCTGAAGCCTTACGCGGCTCAAGGCAACGATTAGAACAGAAGGAAGACGGCGCCTACTATGTAACAGGACGTATTTGGGTGCTATTATACGGCGGTTTACGAGAACTTGTAATGGATGAAGCTCATAAATCTCGGTACTCGGTACATCCGGAGTCGGATAAATGTACCACGATATCAGAACTACTTATTGGTGGCCTAGCATGAAGGCCCACATTGCTACTTACGTCGGCAAATGTTTGACTTGTGCGAGAGTCAAGACAGAGTACCAGAAACCCTCAGGCCTACTGCAACAGCCCAGGATACCACAGTGGAAATGGGAAGAAATTTCCATGGATTTTGTTACTGGCCTGCCTAGATCTCAGTGTGGGAATGATACTATATGGGTGATCGTGGATCGACTCACCAAGTCTGCACACTTCCTGGCTATTAAGGAAACAGATAAGTTCTCTACTTTAGCAGACATCTACTTGAAAGAAGTTGTTTCGAGGCACGGGGTGCCAACCTCTATTATTTCGGATCGCGATGCACGATTCACATCAGAACTATGGCAAGCAATGCACAAAGCTTTTGGCTCTCGATTAGACATGAGCACAGCATATCATCCTCAGACGGATGGACAGTCTGAGCGCACGATTCAAACCTTAGAAGACATGCTTCGGGCATGTGTTATCGATTTCGGCAACAGCTGAGAAAAGCACCTCCCGTTAGTGGAGTTTTCGTACAATAATAGTTACCACACCAGCATACAAGCCGCTCCATTCGAGGCATTGTACGGGCGTAAATGCCGGTCACCTCTCTGTCGGGCAGAGGTGGGGGATAGTCAGATTACAGGTCCAGAAATGGTAGTTGACGCTACTGAACGAATCGCACAAATACGACAACGCATGGCGGCAGCTCGTGATCGCCAGAAAAGCTACGCAGATAAGCGTAGGAAGCCATTGGAATTTCAGGTCGGGGACCGAGTTTTACTTAAAGTTTCACCCTGGAAGGGTGTGGTTCGATTTGGTAAACGAGGCAAGCTAAATCCACGGTATGTTGGACCGTTCGAAATCACTGAAAGAATAGGCAAAGTAGCCTACAGACTAAACGTACCAGCTGATATTCCGTGATCTCTAGCATTATCTGGTTATTATACAAGAACTCCAAAGCAATCTCAGGTGAGTACATTGAACCCCTCTTTTACTATTTTCCAAACTGTTTTGGGGTGAAACACATGTGCCTACTTGTTACTTTCATGCTTTCATGTTTTCACATCATATACCTGCTATATTCGTTAGTACATTATAGTACACGATTTCATTACATTTCATGCTATGTATGCCCATTGTGTGCGTACTTAGTACATTGCTTCACATTGCATATCATGCTATTTATGCCCATTGTGTGCATACTTAGTACAATTACTTACATCACATGCCTTCATTTTCTTATGACATTTGGTTTGTTTAACATGGAACAATACATTCATTAACATTAGCTACGCCGTTCGTTAGTAGGTAGTGGTACCAAAGGAATTGACAACTCCCGTTCCTGAAATCCTGGGTTTGTTTGGATTGGAAGGAATGACCGAATTCGATATACATAACTTAGATAAACCTTTGATTTGTTTAAGGGTTTATCGCCACAGTCTCAAGGCTTGGATGTATGCATATTTCACAATACCGTACAAATGTTTGTGACAACTCGAATTTCCAAGATTCCTATTTCGCATTTATTGCACGTTCTTGTATTGTTTAGTTGATTATTTGCACAATTAATTGCTATGGAATTGTATACGTTTGATACAAGGAAGTGTATTGTGTGATTGTGCACGGTTATGTGTTAATTGTGATAAATTTGTTAAATGCATAAACTTGGTGGTGAAACTGTGAAATTGTTGTGAGATGGTGTACTTGTGTAAAAGCTAATACTTGAGGATGTAGAGGGCAATTAGTGAAATCCTAGTAATACTTAACCCTAAATCATTCACTAAACCCCACACTAAAATCCAAGCACGTACTTTCACTTCTTTGGTTCTCTCTAGCAATTATCACCATCATCATCATTGGCACAAGACATTTCCGCACTTTTGATTCCTCTTTCACAAGAATCATTCAAGGTAATTGTTTATCGATTATTGTAATACTTGTAAACCTAATTGATTGTTTAATCATTATCAATTCTTGATTGTGTGTTCATGAAAACCCTAGCTCTCATATGATACTTCTGTGATTTTGATTTGATTCTGGATAATTGTGATTATGATGATGATTAGTTGCATGCTTGATAGATTATTCTTGTGATGATTGTTGTTGTTAAGTATCGGTTGATTGATATGATCTTGCACTGTGAAAATCATGAACTAGGGTTTGGAATGGTCATTGAAACGTAACTGTTGTTGTAGAAACGTAACTGTTATGATCCTTGATTTTGTGCAAAGATTGGAATTCACACATTATTGTTAGTTAGGGTTTTGGATTCTGGATTGTTATATGTCTGAGTTTTACAACACTATGAATGGTCCGAAGTTTATGTTAATGCTTGTCAGAGTTTTGATTTGTGTGTTGTCTGAGTTTTGTAACAAACCCTAGTTCCGAACTTTAAAGATTGATAAGGGGGTCCAAGTTTCAAGTGTTGTAGGTCCGAGTTTCTTACCCCTCACCCTTATGTCCGACCTTTAAACACTTGGTAGGGTGGTCCGATGTTTAACCCTAGAGGAGGGGTCCGAGTTTTCATACATATATAACATGGGATATCCGAGTTTTGGCACCTAGGTTGTCCGAGGTTTGAGTGCTACACATGGGGGTCCGACTTTTAACCCCAATATCTTATGGTCCGAGTTTGTTGGGCTTTCCTTGTCCGACCTTTAGTGATCAGCAGAGTGATCCGAGTTTTGGCCCCCCACAACCTCTTGTCCGAGCTTTAACCCCCACACCCTTGATCCGAGTTTTGATCCCCACACCCCCTAGTCTGAGTTTGTAACCCTTGCCACTTGGTCCGACCTTTAAACCCCCCCACATGTCATGTCCGAGTTTTGAACAGGGGAAACCCCCCCCCCCCACACTTGTCTGAGTTTTTATGAAGGGCAAGGCCTGTCTGATTCTGATGTGTGTTTAATTTGAGGCCATGAATGTGTATTATATAATGATTGAATCTGATAAGATGTATATGTCACTTTCTTAAGCCGTTAACTCAGTTAAACTTGTTAAGTTTATCAACGCCGTCGAATATGCGAAGTATGTTAACAGTGACAAATTTGTTAACCTCCATGTTAGACTGAAATGTGAAATGCAGAGGTGTGACGCATGAATTATGTGAATATGATGAACTGATTACGTGATGTATGATTCTATATATATATATATATATAATCGTATGATACTGAACGCAACTGTATGATCCTACATGTATGAACAGTCTATGAGATATCATCCTGTACACAATAAGCACACAAAACACAGTTGCTTGAATGTCAATGATTTGTAAACCCTAATTGGATGCAAACACTTACATCGTATCATGTGCAATATAACCTAGGTCGTGGGTAACGGATTTAGACACTTAATAAACCCTAGAGCATAGCATATCGAGCAAACCAAGGTGAGTTCACACAGCCAAGGCATGGGGTTCCCAGGGTGGGAATGGGATTGATTTATTTATTTGTACCTCTCTAGATAATGGAACGTAATGATATGATCCTCGGGTGAGGAAGGTGATTGGTTAAGATACTGCTAGACTAGTGATGCTTATAGAACTGATCTTCGCACACACGCCGGGGTTGGCTGCGATAATATGACTGATCTTCGCACACATGCCAGGGGTGGCTGCGATAGTATGACTGATCTTCGCACACATACCAGGGTTGGCTGCGATAATATGACTGATCTTCGCACACATGCCAGGGTTGGCTGCGATAATATGACTAATCTTCGCACATATGCCTAGGAAGGCTACGAACTGTACACTAAAACTTCGCACAGGTGCCGGGTGGCCGCGATACAAACATACCTAGTCTAGAATACTTGAGAACTTTCCCTAATCTTCGCATACATGCCTGAAGGGCCGCGATACGAACTATTACGATGCATAACTTAATGAACGAACACAAGGCTTACTATACTATTACAATTACTGAACTATAAACTGTGAACTCGCTCAACTAGTTGTTGATCCTCTGTTACATGCCTTGCAGGTCGTTAGATACATGGAGCTTGCACAGGGAGGAGCAGGTCGTTGTGGAGCATGGATCATGGATGCCATGTTAAAACATTTAAACATTTGAACTATGTTACACATTGGGTTTTCGTACTTATGCTTCCGCTAAACTTGATACTATAATTATGTTTTGAACACCTATCGTATTGAATGATTGGTTTGCATTTATTTTACTTGATATTAATTACATGTTCAATATGATTGGTGGCTTGATCCTGGTCAGTCACGCTCCCAAGCGGTGATATTCCGCATGTGGATTTTGGGGGTGTGACAATGTTTATCTCAGTAGAGCATGCATTGTTCCACAAAACATAACGTTGATTTAAACCATGTTTTACTTCAACACCTTGTTTTGTGCATTTTACATATGGTTGAGTTGATACAGAGTTCTCTCTAGTAAAGAAGTGGATTTCCTTATTAAATAAGGAAAGGCAATAATAAGAAAAAAGTACAGTTGGAGGAAGAGCTGCTATTGAATTTCTTGGAGTCCGTTTTGAAAAGGCTCTCGCTTACCATACAAGATATATTTTGGGTACACATTACATTATCTACATTGAACATAAACATTTTGACATTGATACACATACTTGGTGGTTTACATTGAATATAGACATTTCGACATGGTGTACACAATAACACTTGACATTTGGCTTATACATGAACAATTTACATGGTGGATGGTTTGGGTAAATGGTTGGTGTAACGTGGCGTATGTAATATGATACAAACATGGTGGATACGCCGCTGGTACTTCCTATATATAAATGCTTGTATAGTATTACATATCGTAGCGTTATCCAAGTCATTTCTGTTTAGATACATTACATTTTACACAAAAAACATATTCTTCACAAGACATTGTTTTACAAACAACTTACCTTATACAAACTCGTTTTACATGGTTATCCATTTAACCATACAGTGTTCTCTTATTTATACATATCATCTGATCTTATCGTTTTTCAAATGATTTACAAGACAAAGCAAATTACAAGGTTCATGACTAAACATTTTCTCAAACATAAGTCATGAATTCCGTTTTCACAAATCCAATGTATCTCATAGGCATTTTTATGCTGACGTACCTATTTTCACATGTGTTTTCAGGAGATGATGCATAGGACTTATCAAGATATACTTAGGCGGACCTGTGCCTTAGTGACTTAAAACGAGACAAGAACTAGTTAATTTATGTTAAGTATTATTTGGTTCTTGTTTAAACAATGTAAACTTTCATGTTTGATCAATAAAACGGAACTTCAATTGCCATGGATTTGAAACAATTAATTCTGTTACAACACTACCCGACATTTCCGCCACGTTTGGTATGTTCTACGTGGTCGGGGTGTGACAACAATGGTCAAGCCGTCCCCAACCAACCAGCTCAACCCCCTGCTAGAAAACCATACAATGGAACTGCACCCTTGTGCAACCAATGTAGCCTCCATCATCACGCCAATGTACAGTGCCGCAAATGCCAAACTTGTGGACTTATAGGCCACACAACAAGAGTCTGCCCAGCTGCAGCTGCGCCAAACCAAGCTGGCAACAATCCTGCTCAAGGTCGTTTTCTACCAGGCTCTTGTTTCAATTGTGGCGAGATGGGTCATTTCCGAAGAAATTGCCCAAAGCTTGCTAATGCAAACCCAGCACAGGGATGAGCATCTGACTGACTAGAAGACAACATCGTTTAGAAATAATCACGTCTTATGTATTATTTTCTTTTGTTGTCAAGGCCCAAAGAAACAGTTGTTATCGTTGTTTATAAATAAATCTTTTATTTACATTGCAATGTATTTCTGTGGTTGCATGTATAAACGACATATCCCCTACAATACCGACAATCAAGAAACCGTATTCCTTGAAGAACAAACTACCCCCAAAATTTTCCCATTCTATGATCTCTTGCGTCTTCCACGAAATTCCTAAGTACCCGTTTCTTCTAAGAAAAACGAAGTACAAGGCGCAAGTTGCAACACGTGACAAATACCCAAAGTACCACTATAAATCCTTAATAGGGTACCAAGGATTTCCCGTAAGTCCTTAATTGTTGTATACCTTAATTCGAAGGTGGTAATTCCTTGTAATCAAAAATCAAATTTTGGGAGATCTTCCTATCTTTTCAGATAGATCCCAGAGGACATTACAGCCCGTCGACTGGTTTCCATATCCGTATTCAATCGATAACAAGTTAATAACAAATTATAATCAAGTTAAACAATTATGTGACTTTGTGCTTATGTGTTCCCTTATGTGTTGTTGTGTGATCCAAATTATGTTATCCAAATCCTCGTAGAATCCTACATCCTTGTACAAGAGATTCATCGTAGGATACCCAAAGGTATTACTTAAAATCCTTAATGGACTTCTACGTTACAGTTAAGTCGCTTGGATTATAAAGTGCTACTTCATAAATTAGACCCCTTGAGTGGTCTAGTTAAACAGATTTATCCAAAAATCTAGTTAGGGATATCATGTGATGAAATAGCTGAAAGGACTCCTTGGTGGCCTAACTAAGAGGATCCCCTGTCGATCTAATTAAAAGGAACCGATGGAAGTCTAGTCACCCTCATCACAAGTTTGATATCCTTCCCCAAAACATTACAAAACAAACTGTGCGGACTGTGCAAGGATTACGTAATTATGGATGCATACATAATTATGGAATTTAATGCACAGAAATCACAGAAAGTTCTGTCATGTGTCTAGAGTTAACTCTATTCATTTCCAACTCTGATGAAGCAACCGTTGAAAATGACTCTGTTAGTTCATTTTCGTTTCTGACGATTTATCCGTTGGGGAAATGAATATCCGTTGTGTAATCCTTCATTTCCAACTCTGATGAAGCAACCGTTGAAAATGACTCCGTTAGTTCATTTTCGTTTCTGACGATTTATCCGTTGGGGAAATGAATATCCGTTGTGTAATCCTTCATTTCCAACTCTGATGAAGCAACTGTTGAAAATGACTCCGTTAGTTCATTTTCGTTTCTGACGATTTATCCGTTGGGGAAATGAATATCCGTTGTGTAATCCTTCATTTCCAACTCTGATGAAGCAACCGTTGAAAATGACTCCGTTAGCTCATTTTCGTTTCTGACGATTTATCCGTTGGGGAAATGAATATCCGTTGTGTAATCCTTCATTTCCATTTCTGATGAAGCAACCATTGAAAATGACTCCGTCTGATCATTTTTCGTTTCTGAAGATTTGTCCGTTGAGGAAATGAACATCCGTTTGCTTATTCCGTCATTTCCATTTCTGAAGAATACTCATTGAGGAAAATGACTCCGTCTGTTCATTTTCATTTTTGAAGAACGACCGTCAAGGAAATGACAGGATATTGCCTTCCATATCGCTGATGGTTATTTGGCAGAGTCACAAATAGACTCCTACGAGTAAATTTCGGGACGAAATTTCCTAAAGTAGGGGAGACTGTGACACCTTTATTACCGCGACCATCACACAAATACCAAGCCGATGAGATATTGTATTTCATACTTGGGATCTTGTATAAATATGTGTATCTTTTGCACATATCAATTCTTGTTCAATTTCAAACTCTACATCGCTTTCTGGAGAATTATACGCAAACTGGTGCGTAAATGTACTCAGTTTAATGCGACAAATACTCCGGAACATCAACATATACTTACATAAGTTAGAAATAAGTTTTAAAGACTTTGGTATGGCAAAAACAAGTTAATTCGCTTACAGGGACTAAACTTGACAAACTGCGAAAGTATGCCAATTTGAACTGTAACGAACATTCCGGAACATGTCCATAAGTTAACCATACCATAAATATCCTTTACATAGCTTAGAAATAGGCTTTGAGGGGTTTGGTATGTGACACCTGTGTCACTTCAACCATCAAACAAATTCCAAACCAATGAAATATTGTATTTCACACTTGGGATTTGTAAAAAGATGTGTATCATTTGCACATATCAATTACTGTTCGATTTCAAGCCTTAAATCGCTTTCTGGAAGGTTATACGTGAACTGATGCGTAAATATAACCAGTTTAATGCAACAAACACTCTGGAACAGTGACAGAGGCTTAACATACTTTACATGACTTAGAAATAAGTTTTGGATGGTTTGGTGTGTTGAAATCAAGTTTGTTCCATCACAGGGACTATTTGCGTCAAACTGCGAAACTATACCAATTCGTATATGCTTTACATAGCTTAGAAATAGGCTTTGAGGGGTTCGGTATGCTAAAATGAACTTATTTGATCAATAGAGACTAAAAGCGTCAAAAGTGCATAAGTTGCAATTTCGCGCATATCTTACGTCCTGAATATATCCGGACATCTAAAAATTTATGTAATCATTAAAATATTTTATTTTAGTGATTTGCATGAAAAAATTCCATTCATCGCGTAATTTGGATCGTTTTTGTGTTTATTACGATTTCTGTCGTAATTAACCAAACAACGCAACCGTACGACCAAACGAACCGACATCCGAGATGTTTTGAGCATATTTTTTGTTCCCTATACTTTAACATCATTTTAGAGCCTTGAAATGAGGTTAACGGGGCTTAGAAATGCAAAAAAAATCAAGTTTTACAAGTCCAGGGACCATTTTTGAAATTTCTGACCAGATTCAATGAACCTAGTCCAATTTTGAGTGTTGATGGTTTTAACCCATGGTTTTGCAAAACCATGGGCTGATATTTAATGGTATTTTTGGTACTATGGGACATTCTAGGGGCTCCCATGGTTTCACAAAACCATGGACACATGTGTACGGATGAGATTGAATCACGCTTAGCGAGGAACGATCTTAACGGGTCACCAAATCCTATAAATACCCAACCTCCCATTGCTCTCAAATCACACCTTTTGATCTGATTTCATCTCTCTAAGTTGAAGTATTTACTTCATACCTGAGAGTAATCGGATCAAAAGTTCCGTTCTTGGACCCGTTGTAAGTATTCTTTCGTTCTTTTACGTTTTTAGCGTTAAAGTCAAACTTTGTTTGACTTTCTACATTAACCAGTTTATGGTCAATGCGAAGTTCGTTTGAACTTCATAAAATGAGCGTAATCACGATGGTTTTACTCCCCAGTGACTATACCTACTGATTACCATGTTATCTAGGTTAGTGACGAGTCGTAGTTTCGGCCAAAATGCGTATTCTCGCGTATTTTGTAACCAAACTACTTTTAGGTATCAAAACTGTTTGTTTTGATAGCAAACCTGTTTTCTAACTTAACTAAACATGTTTTAGCATGTTTAGCTCGTCACTTTTTAGATTAGTGCTTGTGTAGAGTCCTAAGTCAAGCGAACTAAACACTTGTTTAGACTTTCGAACTAGACCCGTTTGGTCGATCATTAGGATCCGACCAAACACATTAGATGATCATAGTTGTATAGGGAATAACCTTCCGAGGGTATACCTTATGGTCACTTCGTTTAAGTAGTTGTATGATAGGTAGTTTATATGCCTTAGGAAAATGACCAAAATGCCCTTTTTATGCATAATGGATATTTAAGCATATGTAACCCAAACTTTTGCCACTTAACTGATTATGCAACATAATTAAACATGTTTAGGCATATAATACTTGTCATAGGACTAGTTAGGCGGTCCGAGCGCGTTTTATGCGAACGACGCGTTAAAGTAGCGTAAGCTACCTAAACGGGTCGTAATGGGTCGTAAGCACTTAGGTTAGGTTTCCTTTTAGTATGTAGGCCTTGTTAAACCATATCATATGAGTTCCACACTCATTTGGTTTATGAGACCTCATCCTATCCGATCTTCCATTTTCGGTCCGGTTTATTTATGTAGTTACCTATATTAGGTGTCGTTTGATTCCGTGCTCCCTATAGCTTTGCTTGATAGTTGTTCAAGACTTCTAAGCACTCTCAAGTGAGTACATAGTCCCCTCTTTTACTGTTTTCAACTGTTTTGGGGTGAAGCATGTGTACCTATCTGTTATTTTCATGATTTCAAAGTATAATTGATTATACATGTTAGTACTTGTCTTTTGACAACCTAAATGACTATCTGTGGTTTAAACACTGATTTTTCAAAGATTATGAAATTAATTGTTGGAATAGTACTTATTTTTGTTCACCAGACCGGTTGGTAGTATGATATAGCGCTATAGGATTTGACACCCCATTCCTGTTGTCATGGAATGTCTGAAACCAATTTGTTGCTCCATCCAAATAGGGAATGCCTTTGTGGTATTTCTATAGTCTCAAAGGTGTATTTTGATGCACTAGGTCTGAATGAATTCATAAATCACATTATTTTTGTATATTAAGTTATACTCCCAAAAGTATAGTTTGATATGCTCTCATATGGGATATTGTACAAAAACCAACATATATTTTGTTAATCATTAAAACATGGTTTGATATGTTATTCTCAAAATCAAAAGCATAGTTTAATATGTTATTTTCATAACCAAAGCATAGTTTAATATGTTATTTATAAATCCAAAGTATACTTTTGATATACTACTAAAAACTTATTTATTTTACCAACAAAAGTATGGTTAATATACTATTTACTTAATGACTGGTTTTTGGTTAGTGTTTAGATAACGGGACGGGTGTAATGTGATGAAAACATGGTAGATACGCCGCTGGTACTTCTTATATATAAGTGTTTTCATCGTTTTACATACCGTGGCGTTATTTAGTACACTTAGGTTAACGGTTTTGGAACTGAAATATATTTTAATATATTACTTATTCGATTTTCTTAAAACCAAAGTATACTTTTATATATACTATGAATCTTTTTTATCAAAATATTGTTTTTCAAACAATATATTTTTATACAAACTTATTCTATTTACTTATTCAATTTCCTATGTATTATTATTTTATATCATCTGATTTCTTACAAATGATTTATAAAAGAAAACCTTTTACAAGGATCATGACTACTTTTATTAAAAACTTTTTCTTAAAACTCATAAGTCATGAATCCTAAATACAATAAAACCTATGTATCTCACAGGCATTTTTATGCTGACGTACCTATTTTTACACATGTTTCAGGTGCTGCTTTGTGATGATTGATGATATATGCTACACTTAGGATGGACTTGTGCCTTAGCGACTTTAAAACTTGAAAGATAATAGTTGTACTTATTTGATTGTATTAAACAATAAGTTCATTTATTCAATAAAACAAAATTATTTATTCCATGGTTGTGAAACAATGATTCTATTACAACACTCCCCGACGTTTCCGCCGCGTTTTGTTGTTTTACGTGGTCGGGGTGTGACATGGTATGCTAAAACAAACTTTTGGATCATTCAGGGACTAAAAGTGTCAAAAAGTGCACAAGTTTGCACTTTCGCGCATAACTTACGTTTTGAATACATCCGGACATCCAAAAATTTATGTAAGCACTAAAATAATTTATTTTAGTGTTTGGCATGAGAAAATCCATTCGTCGCGCATTTTGGATCGTTTTTCGCGCTTATGCGCATTCCGTCATAATTAACCGAACATCGCGATCATACGGCCAAACGAACCAACATCCGACATTTTTTGAGCATGTTTCATATCCACAATGTTTAGGCATCATTTTATGGCCTTAAAGTTGGCTTTACGGGCCTTAGAAGTGTCGAAAATGGCTTAAATATGCAACAGGGACCAAGACTGCCATTTCTGAAAGTTTGTGCAGATCAGACATGCCCAGGCGGCCCACCTGAGTTTTGTCTATATGCTGACGCAGGCCGCGTGGCCCTTGCAGATGCAGAAACTTGCTTTTTGGCTGAAGTTGGCCTTTCAAACACTCCAAAGGGCAATGCCCTTTCACAATCTCAGGAGTTAAGGGTCATTATGAGCCACCACAACATCTTGACAAGTGTACGCATAAGATCGTGGTACGATATTCAAGAAACGATCCTAACGGTTTTGCTTTTCCTATAAATACCCCCCCATTTGTGTTAAAACCCAAAAAATCTGATCTAAAGCTCTATGTTGAGGCCTTTGCTTCATACCTGAGCTCTTGGATTGATATTAGCTTTCGGGGACCCTTCGTAAGTGTTCTTTCGTTCTTTTATTCGCTTTTCAAGTCTAAAAGTCAAAGTTTTCTTTGACTTTCTGTGTGACTAGCCTATGGTCAACACGAAGTTCGTTGGAACTTCATAACGTGAGCGTGATCACGATGGTTATAGTCCGTAGTGACTATACCTACTGATTACCACGTTATCTAGGCTCAGTGACGAGTCGTAGTTTCGGCCAAAATGCGCATTCTTGCGTATTTTGTAACCAAACTACTCGTGAGTATCAAAACCGTTTGTTTTGATGCCAAACCTATTTTCTAAACTTAGTTAAGCATGTTCTAACATGCTTAGCTCGTCACTTTTAGTATAGTGCTTTTATAGGGTCGTAAGGTAAGCGATCTAAACAATCGCTTATACTTTCGAACCCGACCCATTTGGTCGATCTTTAGGATCCGACCAAACACCTTAAGTGACCATAGTTGTATAGGGAATAACCTTCCGAGGTTATACCTTATGGTCACGACGTTAGGCGTTCCAAACGCGTTTTACACGAACGACGCGTTAAAGTAGCATAAGCTACCTAAACGGGTCGTAATGGGCCGCAAGCACTTAGGCTAGGTTTCATTTTAGTATGTAGGCTTTGTTAAACCATATTACACGAGTCTCTATACTCGTTTGGTTTACGAACCCTCATTCTATCCAATCTTCCGATTTTGGTCCGGTATATTAATATAGCTACCTATTAGGTGCCGTTTGATATTCCGTGATCTCTAGCATTTTTGGTTGTTATACAAGGATTTCAAAGCAATCTCAGGTGAGTACATTGAACCCATCTTTTACGGTTTTCCAAACTGTTTTGGGGTGAAACACATGTGCCTACTTGTTACTTTCATGCTTTCCATGTTTTCACACCATATACCTGCTATGTTCGTTAGTACATTATAGTACATGATTTCATTACATTTCATGCTATGTATGCCCATTGTGTGCGTACTTAGTACATTGTTTTACATTACATTTCTTGCTATGTATGCCCATTGTGTGCGTACTTAGTACATTGTTTCACATTACATTTCATGCTATGTATGCCCATTGTGTGCATACCTAGTACATCACTCTACAATACATTTCATGCTACGTACGCCCATTGTGTGCATACCTAGTACATCACTTTACAATACATCACATGCTACGTACGCCCGTTGTGTGCATACTTGGTACATCACTTTATAATACATTTCATGCTACGTACGCCCATTGTGTGCATACTTAGTACATTGTGTCTCATTGTATTTCTATTGCATATGCTCATCCAGCATATGAACACATTATACTACATTTTGAACCGTTGTAACCGTTTGACTATGTGAACCGTCTTAACCCTTTGATTATATGAACCGTTCGTAACCTTTGAACCGTGTGAACCAGTTGTATCTGTTGACATGATTTACATTTGACAGTAGACATTTGACTATACATAAACATTTCTACAATTGTTAAACATTACATCTTGATGGTTTGGTTTGAGTAAGTGATCTAAGCAACGAGGCGTGTGTAATACGATACAAGCATGGTGGATACGCCGCTGGTACTTCCTATATATAAGTGTTTGTATGGTATTACATATCGTAGCGTTATTTGAATCATTTCAATTTGAGACATATAACATTTTATACAAATAACACACTTTTCACAAGACCTTGATTCACGAACAACTCATCTTATACAAACTCATTTTACATGGTTAGTCAGTTAACCATACATTACTCTCTTATTTATACATATCATTTGATCTTATAGTTTTTTAAATGATTTACAAGGCAAAGCAAATTACCAGGTTCATGACTAAATATTTTCTCAAACATAAGTCATGAATTCCGTTTTCATAAAACCAATGTATCTCACAGGCATTTTTATGCTGACGTACCTATTTTCACATGTGTTTTCAGGAGATGGTGCATAGGACTTATCAAGACATACTTAGGCGGACCTGTGCCTTAGTGACTTAAAACGAGACAAGAACTAGTTAATTTATGTTATGTACTCTTTGGTTTTGTTTAAACAATGTATACTTTCATATATGTTTAATAAAACGAAACTTCATTTGCCATGGATTTGAAACAATAAATTCTGTTACAACACTCCCCGATGTTTCCGCCATGATTTGTATGTTCTTCGTGGTCAGGGTGTGACAACATTTGACGCTATGTATGTCCATTTAGTGCATACCTAGTGCATTGTTTTACATCACATGCTATGTATGTTCATCATACTTAGTACATTTGATTTACATTACCTTTTCATGCTATGTATGTTCATTTAGTTCATACTTAGTACATTCACATCACATCACATGCTTACATTTGGTATAACATTTTGTTTGTTTAACGGATGTTTATTACATTCATTAACACCGATCATGCCGCTCGGTAGTAGGTAGTGGTACCATAGGACTTGACAAATCCCGTTCCTAAAATCCTAGGTTTGTTTGGATGGATGGAATGACCGAATCCGAAAACATTTCTTTTTGATAACTTTTACTCTAAGGTTATCCTGCTGTCTCAAGGCTTGAATGTATGCGTTTAACATACCGCATAAGTGTTTGTATCAGTATAGCATGCATTTCCACAAAACATAACTTTGATTTAAACCAAGTTTTACTTCAATACTTTGTTTTGTGCATTTTCACCTATGGTTTAGTTGATGCATTTCGCTAGTCATACATATCATTTTGGTTACACATTACATGATTTACAGTTGACACATAAACATTTTTTACATTGGTTATACATTACATGATTTACATTTTGACATAAACATTTGACATATTATTCAATACATTTGGCAATTGGTTTAAACATAGACATTTTACATTGGTGGTTTGTTTGGGTAAAGTGATTAAGTAATGAGGCGTGTGTAATATGATACAAGCATGGTGGATACACCACTGGTACTTCCTATATATAAGTGTTTGTATGATATTACATATCATAGCGTTGTTTAAATCATTTCAGTTTAGACATATAACATATTTTTCACAAGACATTGTTTTACAAACAACTTATTTTATACAAACTCATTTTTACTTGGTTATTCATTTAACCTTACATTACTCTTTTACATATCATCTACCTTATTATCGCTTTTCAAATGTTTTATAAAAGGAAACACTTAAACTGGATTCATGACAAGTTTTCATTAAACATTTTCTTAAACCTAAGTCATGAATCCTATTTCCACAAAACCTATGTACTCGCCGGGATTTTATGCTGATGTATTTTCACATGTGTTTCAGGTACAATAGTTGATGATATTTGATGAGGATATTGATGCATGCTCACGTAGGATTGGACGAGGCCTTAGTGACATTAAAAGATGCAAGACTAGTTAACTATGTTATATCTTCTTTGTTTGTTAAGACGTTGTAACTTTTTTATTCAATAAATCAACATTTCAATTTTCCATGTGTTATGAAACAATGATTCTATTACAACACTCCCCGACGTTTCCGCCACGTTTTGTTGTTT
Organism: Helianthus annuus; assembly: GCF_002127325.2. Lineage (NCBI taxonomy): Eukaryota > Viridiplantae > Streptophyta > Magnoliopsida > Asterales > Asteraceae > Helianthus > Helianthus annuus. The sequence goes on from NC_035439.2 coordinate 58,881,059, forward strand.
TACGTGGTCGGGGTGTGACAGAAAAGTTGGCATCAGAGCTCATGGTTATAGGGAATTAGGTTATTAGTAATGCTTTGACCTAGTCTATAACCTTCCTAGGACCCTAACGCGAGTTTACTTGCGTTTAGTCATAAAACAATACCGTCAAAGGCGACAATCACAACAAGAACATAAATTTCAAAACCGCTTTGAAAACTAATCATCTGTTCTAGGATGATTGATTACTAGGTTTTGAACCCCCTAAGTTTTCAAATCTCGTCAAAGTTTGGGTCTTATAATGTGAACACGTGCAAACTGGAAGGGTGAATGCCTGTACTCTGAGTTTTCTGTCTAAGGCTAGAGTGTTCGTACAAATCCGCAATATCGGACCAGTCACTCTTACCTGGGAACTCTTTGGGTGAGTGTTTCACTTATAGGCAAGCATGTCTTCAGTGATACATTATTATGACCCGCTTACTTTGATTTGTCACCGTTTCATTTGTTTGCCTTAGGTAACAAACAAATGATCGCAATTTTTATGCATTACCGTTCTATCCGATAACATTTCACTTGTTTCTTCCTATGTCTTTCATTTCTTCTAGAATGTCTCTTCATCACATCAACACCCAGATGTCCGAGCAAACAGCCAAATTTGCCCGGCAAATAGGCGAAGTGATTCTGAAGTCTGTGGATCTAGGCATTGCCATGTCTCGTCTAAAAAATAGAGCTACCCAAGAGTCACCGAAGGAAGTAGAAGTTGAGCCTGCACCAAAATCAAGGAAGCGTAAGGCTTCAAGGAAACCCGCAGCAAGTGCACTAAATCAAGCAGGACCTAGCCAAGTGGCAACGCCACTAGCTAAGAAGCCCTACAACGGAACCACACCCTTGTGCAACCGATGTACCCTTCATCATCATGCCAGTGTAAAGTGCCGCAAATGCCTAATTTGTGGACCTATTGGCCATACAACAAGAGTCTGCCCAGCTGCAGCAGCACCAAATCAAGCTGGCAACAATCCTACACAAGCTTGTTCTTGCTACAACTGTGGCGAGATGGGCCATTTCCGAAGGGATTGCCCAAAACATGCTAATGCAAATCTGATCCACGATGAGCATTTGGCTGATTAAAAGATGCTGCTGTTTTAAATAATTTGTATCTGTTGCTTTTGTTTCTTTTTTTGAACTCGGAAACAATGTGTTCAGTTTATGAATAAATTGTTGTTCACAATTCTGATGTACAAGTATATGTGTATGGCATTTCCCTATGATACCTACATCAAAGAACTATGCTCTTTACAAGCTACTCTTGTGAATTTCCCATTCCTATGTCTGCTCATGATTCCCTCGAAAATTTTCAGTACTCGTTTCATTCTAAGAAACAAAGTACAAGAAAATAGAGTGACATTATGAGTAAATTTGCTTTTTGCACATATGTACCTTTAAATCCTTGGTTAGAAAACTAAGGTATTTTCTCAATCCCATACCCATATCATTTCACTCTGGTTTTTATAACAAAATACCTAGTGTAGGTTCATTTTCAAAAACAACCTCCATGATTTCAAAAAAAAAAAAAAACATTTTATATATAGTTCGAAAACGTTTTTAATATAGTGTATTTACTTAATATATCAAATGCATGATTTCAAAAACATTGTCTATATTTTCAAAAACAACCTTCATGATTTCAAAATGTTATTAATACAGTATAATTACTTATATCAAGTGCATGATTTCAAAAGCATCATTCATGTTTTCAAAAACCTTATACATAATTTCAAAAATTCATCTCGCATGATTTTAAAACATTTTTATAAATATACCTACCTAATACACCTACTCTATGATTTCAAAAGTATTATATATAAGGTTTCCAAAAACATTGAACACATTTTAGAACCCCATGCATAGTTTTCAAAATATTTTCCTCATACATTGACTTAACCTTCAAATTCCGCTTCATATGTCGCCTTGGCATATCTAGCATCTCAATTTCATAAGCATTTTTACTTCATGTTTTAACTTAAGCACATCCAGTGCAAGATTTCAAAACATCTTCAACTTTTAAAATCCATATGGGATCTTTTTATCCTTACAATTAGATCCTTGTGGATAATTAGCGTTCAAATCAGAATCCTTCATTGGATTCCTCGTATGCCCTAATTCGAACATTTCGATTCCTTATAATCGAAATCGAATTTTCTTAAATCTTTCTATCTTCATAGTTAGATTCTTGATAATGTTTAAAGTACCAAATGAAATCCACTGATTGGATACCTGGTGTGCTTTAAATAACATGTGCACAGTTAGCAGAACAGATTAACAAAATGATAACAAATTTAAAATCAAGTTAAACAATTATGTGTTTATGCATTTTATGTTTTTGTGTACTCTGGATATTCGTTATCCAAATCCTCGTAGAACCTTTCATATCTTCATATGAGGGATTTGTAGTAAGATATTCAAAAAGGTACTATCTTAAATACTTATTGGGCTTCTACGTGATATTCAAGACCCTTGGATTATATAGTACCATTCCATGATTCAAAAAGAGACCCTTTGAGTGGTCTAGTCAAAGGATTGATTCAGAATCTTGTTAAGAATGACATATGATGATATAAGCTGAAAAGACTCCTTGGCGGTCTACAGATCATTTATTGACTCAATTAAAAAGGACCCCAGTATGGTCTAGTCACAATCATCACAGGCTCGTTCATTATTTTCCTCCCCTACACATTATAAAATACACTGTGTAAACTATGCAAGGAATTCCGTAATTATGGACGCGTACATAATTATGAAATTCAGTGCACAGAAACCCAGTAAAAGTTATTATGTGTAAGAACCGATAGTGGCGACAATAACAAAATGTGAACAATGTAATGGAGGTACGATGGACGCACCAATAACACTGTATGTACTTGTATATAAGTGTCCCTCTCACATTGCAAGCATGATGTTATTCAAAGCTACTAGAAGTTCAGGACTCTAACTAGTGCAGTTTGATCTTTTCAACTCCATGTTTCAAGCTCTCACAAGTTTCCTCTAAATAAATTTCGGGAACGAAATTTCCTGAAGTATGGGAGACTGTGACACCTGTGTCACTTCAACCATCAAACAAATACCAAACCAATGAAATATTGTATTTTATACTTGGGATTTGTAAAAAATATGTGCATCATTTGCACATATCAATTCTTGTTCGATTTCGGGCTCTAAATCGCTTTCTGGAAGGTTATACGCGCACTGATGCGTAAATATAACCAGTTTAATGCAACAAACGCTGCGGAATAGTGACATAGGCTTAACATACCTTAAATAACCTTTACATAACTTAGAAATAAGTTTTGGAGGGTTTGGTGTGGCGAAATCAAGTTTATTCGCTTACAGGGACTAATTTCGACAAACTGCGAAAGTATGCCGATTTGTACTATAACGAACATTCCGGAACATGACCATAAGTTAAACATGCCCTAAATATCCTTTACATAGCTTATAAATAGGCTTTGAGGGGTTCGGTGTGCTAAAATAAACTTTTTGGTCATTCAGGGACTAAAAGCGTCAAAAAGTGCATAAGTTTGCATTGTCGCGCATATCTTACGTTCTTAATACATCTGGACATCCAAAACTTTATGTAATCATTAAAATATTTTATTTTAGTGATTGGCATGATAAAATTCCATTCGTCGCGTAATTTGGATCGTTTTTCGCATTCCTTCGTGTTTCGTCGTAATTAACCGAACAACGCAACCGTACGACCAAACGAACCGACATCCGAGATATTTTTGAGCATGTTTCATGTTCCCTATACTTTAACTTCATTTTAGAGCCCTGAAATGGGATTAACGGGGCTTAAACGTGTCAAAAAATGCATCAAAAACCATGTTTTGCACATTTAGGGACCAAAATTGACAATCTGCCATAGTTATCTTAGGAAGGGACCAAAATGAAAAATCTAAATTACAGCTTGTTACAGCTGTTCCCCTCATTTGCACATGGTTTTAATGAAACTATGGGCTCCCATGGTTTCACAAAACCATGGGCACATTTGTACGGATGAGATCGAAGCTCGTTTTACGAGGAACGATCTTAACGGTTGTGCAAAAACTATAAATACCCACCATGTTTTCATTCATTCCTCACATTTGAATCTGATTCAATCTCTCTAAGTGGAAGTATATGCTTCCTACCTGAGAGAGAATCGGATCAAATCTTGCGGGGACCTTCTGTAAGTATTCTTTCGTGCTTTTCTTTCGTTTTAACGTTAAAGTCAAACTGCGTTTGACCTTCTCCTTTGACCAGTCAATGGTCAACGCGAAGTTCGTTTGAACTTCATAACGTGAGCGTAATCACGATGGTTATAGTCCCTAGTGACTATACCTATTGATTACCACATTATCTAGGCTCAGTGACGAGTCGTAGTTTCGGCCAAAATGCGTATTCTTGCGTATTTTGTAACCAAAGTACTTTTGGGAATCAAGACCCTTTGTCTTGATACCAAACTTGTTTTTAAACTTTGTTAAACATGTTTTAACATGTTTAACTCATCACTTTTAGATTTGTGCTTGTTTAGGGTCGTAAAGGTAAGCGATCTAATCAATCGCTTATATTTTCGAACCCGACCCATTTGGTCGATCATTAGGATCCGACCAAACACTTTAGGTGACCATAGTAGTATAGGGAATAACCTTCTGAGGTTATACCGTATGGTCACTTCGTTTAAGTAGTTGTATGATAGTTAGTTTATATGCCTTAGGTAAATTACCAAAATACCCTTTTTACGCATAAATTCATTTTAAGCATATGTAACCTAAATTTTGACATCTAAACTGATTAAGTAACTATATTAGGCATGTGAAGGCATATTTTACTTGTCATAGGACTAGTTAAGCGGTCCGAACGCATTTTACGCAAACGACGCGTTAAAGTAGCATAAGCTACCTAAGCGGATCGTAATCGGTCGTAAGCACTTAGGTTAGGTTTCATTTTAGTATGTAGGCTTTGTTAAACCATATCATATGGGTTCCAATACTCATTTGGTTTACGAAACCTCATACTATCCGATCTCCCGATTTAGATCCGGTTATTTGTGTAGTTATCTATATAGGGTGCCGTTTGATTCCGTGATCCCTCTAGCTTTGCTTGGTTGTTGTTCAAGACTCCTAAGCACCCTCAAGTGAGTACATAGACCCCTCTTTTACTGTTTTTCAAACGTTTCGGGGTGAAACACATGTGCCTAGTTGTTACTTTCATGTTTTCTTGTTTTTATATCATATACTTGCTATGTTCATTAGTACACTATTAGTACATGATTTCATTATGTTTTTGCTATGTATGTCCTTTGTTGCATACTTAGTACATTTGATTTACATTACATTTCACGCTATATATGTCCATTTAGTGCATACCTAGTGCATTGTTTTACATCACATGCTATGTATGTTCATCATACTTAGTACATTTGATTTACATTACCTTTTCATGCTATGTATGTTCATTTAGTTCATACTTAGTACATTCACATCACATCACATGCTTACATTTGGTATAACATTTGGTTTGTTTAACGGATCTTTATTACATTCATTAACACCGATCATGCCGCTCGGTAGTAGGTAGTGGTACCATAGGACTTGACAAATCCCGTTCCTAAAATCCTAGGTTTGTTTGGATGGATGGAATAACCGAATCCGAAAACATTTCCTTTTGATAACTTTTACTCTAAGGTTATCCTGCTGTCTCAAGGCTTGAATGTATGCGTTTAACATACCGCATAAGTGTTTGTATCAGTATAACATGCATTTCCACAAAACATAACTTTGATTTAAACCAAGTTTTACTTCAATACTTTGTTTTGTGCATTTTCACCTATGGTTTAGTTGATGCATTTCGCTAGCCATACATATCATTTGGTTTACACATTACATGATTTACAGTTGACACATAAACATTTTTGACATTGGTTATACATTACATGATTTACATTTTGACATAAACATTTCACATATTATTCAATACATCTGGCAATTGGTTTAAACATGGACATTTTACATTAGTGGTTTGTTTGGGTAAAGTGATTAAGTAATGAGGAGTGTGTAATATGATACAAGCATGGTGGATACGCCACTGGTACTTCCTATATATAAGTGTTTGTATGATATTACATATCGCAGTGTTGTTTAAATCATTTCAGTTTAGACATATAACATATTTTTCACAAGACATTGTTTTACAAACAACTTATTTTATACAAACTCATTTTTACTTGGTTATTCATTTAACCTTACATTACTCTTTTACATATCATCTACCTTATTATCGCTTTTCAAATGTTTTATAAAAGGAAACACTTAAACTGGATTCATGACAAGTTTTCATTAAACATTTTCTTAAACCTAAGTCATGAATCCTATTTTCACAAAACCTATGTACTCGCCGGCATTTTATGCTGATGTATTTTCACATGTGTTTCAGGTACAATAGTTGATGATATTTGATGAGGATATTGATGCATGCTCACGTAGGATTGGACGAGGCCTTAGTGACATTAAAAGATGCAAGACTAATTAACTATGTTATATCTTCTTTGTTTGTTAAGACGTTGTAACTTTTTTATTCAATAAATCAACGTTTCAATTTTCCATGTGTTATGAAACAATGATTCGTTACAACACTCCCCGACGTTTCCGCCACGTTTTGTTGTTTTACGTGGTCGGGGTGTGACATTATACCTTATGGTCACCTAGTTTAAGTAGTTGTATGATAGGTAGATTATATGCCTTAGGTAAGTTACCAAAATGCCCTTTTCATGCATAATTGGACCTTAAACATATCTAACCTAACTTTTGTCACCTAAACTGATTATGCAACTTATTTAAACATGTTTAGGCATATAATACTTGTCATAGGACTAGTTAGACGTCTCGAACGCGCATTTGCGCGCATGACGCGTTAAAGTAGCGTAAGCTATCTTAATAGGTCGTATCGGGTCGAAAGCACTTAGGTTAGGTTTCAATTTAGGATGTAGGCTTTGTTAAACCATATCACATGAGTTCCAACACTCATTTGGTTTACAAGACCACATTCTGTCCGATCTTTCGATTTGGGCATCTATTGTTTGACTAGTGGTTCGATTATTAGGTGCTGCTTGAGTTTCCATGGTTTAATTGAGCTTGTTGAGTTCTTTAGATTGAGGATACTTTGCACTTCAATGTGATTACATTGTTCCTCTATTTTACTGTTTTCAATTGTTTTGGGGTGATTCATATGTACAAAACGATTTCAAGGTTTAAACGATGATTTCAAAAACGATTAAGATGGTTTATACTAAACTAATAACGATTTCAATAAAGTGAACAAGACTTGTTCATTGTAGTTACATAACGAATGACATTCATTAATTTTGGCCGAACCAACCAGTATTAGGTTATGGTACCATAGGATCTGACAAATCCCGTTATCAGACTACACCCATGGTTATGTGTGGGAGGTTATGTAGGTAACGACCGAATCTGTGATTGTTAACTTACCCTTTGGTGGTTTGTTAATACGAGAAGCGAGTTAGTCGAGTCACGAAGGTTTGAATGTTATTAGTGAGACGACCAAAAGTAGTTTTGTCACACCCCCAAAATCCACACGCGGAGTACTACCGCTTGGGAGCGTGACATGACCAGGATCACGCCACCAATCATATTGAACATGTAAATATATATAGTAAAAGTTATCCATCAATACGAGAGGTGTATATCAAAACCAACATAGTTAAGTATAGCGGAAGCATTTAAGTAAACCCAAACATAAGTATTAATGTATGAAAAGTATTAAGCGTTTGTTCACGATCCAATCCCCACAACGACCTGCTCCTCCTTGTGCAAGCTCCTTAAGTACCTAAGGTCCTGCAAGGCATGCAGTAGAGAGTCAACAACTAGTTGAGCGAGTTCACAGAAAGTAAGTTCAGAAATAGTAATTGTACGAGTCGTATTATGTTCGTTCATTGTTCATGTATAGTATTGGTTTCCATCGCGGGCCCTTTCGGCATGTATGCGAGGATTAAGGAAAGTTCTCAAGTATTCTAGACTATGTATATTTGTATCGCTGGCCACCCTGGCATGTGTACGAAGTTTTATTCTCTATAGTTCGCAGCTTCCCCGAAGCATGTGTGCGAAGATCAGTCATAATTATCGCAGCCAACCCTTGGCGTGTGTGCGAAGATCTGTTCAAGTAGGTATACTAGTCTAGCCGTATCTTATCATTTACCATCCTCACCCTGAGGACTATATCATTAGGTTCCATTAACTATGTACGCACGAAATAATCATCCAATCCCATTCCCACCCTGGGAACCCCATGCCTTGGCTGTGTGAACTCACCTTGGGTTGCTCGGCAGATACACAAAAAGAGAGGGTTCTTGAACTAACAGTGATCAATCACGTCCTAACAGGGTTACCACACAAGTCAGGTTTGGTTCCAGTAATGCACGTAGGAATCATAGCAAACACGTAGCACGTAAACAGTCAAGAGTACAATGCAATCATACTTGTGCGTCTAAACTATTAGCCCAAATGTAAACGGCCCAACATGTTGTGCGATCCACAACATGTTGTGCGATCCAACAAGTACCGGCCAAATAATTAAGCCCAACATAAAAGAAGTCCCATATCATATATGATCCAAAAACATTGCGGCCCAAATAGCATGCAAATAACTTGTGCGGTCCAGTCGATCTTGTGCGACCTGGACGGGTTGTGCGATTTGGATTGGGCTTGAGGCCCAATCGGTTAAACGAGCATTATATAACATATACGATCCGGTAACCCCTTGTGCGAGTGAACTGGGTTGTGTGATTGACTTTGGGCTGGTTCGGCCCAAATAGCATAACGGCTCAACTTGTACGATCAGTGTGGGCTTGTGCGTTTGTGTCTTGGGCTTCTAAGGCCCAACAGCTAAGCGACATTACCCCTTGTGCGACTGGGCAACGCCTTGTGCGACTGGAGACCCCTTGTACGATCAGGGTCTCTTGTGCGACTGGATCAGCTTGTGTGATCGGACCAGCTTGTGCGACCCGGTCTTGTGCGATCCGTAACAAACTTCCGGATGTCATGCAATCGGTTACAAGCTTTTAATAGTTTCCATATTTACAATCAATTAACAACTAATCAGTTTCCAATCATGCCTCTAATCGATCAAACTAGCATATCTAACATTCCAATTCACATGAACACTAATTCAAACATAAACACTAATCTATCAAGAGCATAAACAATATATCCATCATCTTATCAAGTCGTGTGATATGGTCCGATTACCAACATGCATATTAACTCAACAGTTGTGCACATCATTCGTATATAAACACATATCAGACGATTAAGAAACATCCAATCTAAAATCATCATGACAAATCAATCCGAGAACCAAGCATATCAACATAATCGGATCGGCCCTAGCTTATTATCATGCAACTCTAAAACATGTGAAATCACATAACATAAACCAATCAAATAACCAAACACTAACCGAATGATAGGTGATGCAAGAACAATTCCAAACTGTGAGCCTTGGGTGCTGTCGGCTTCGAGAGAGAAAGGGACGAGAGAGAGAGCTCGAGTTCTTGTGTGTGTATTGTGTGTTGTAAAAAGTGTGAGGTAGTTGCCCTACCCTAAATGTATACGAGTAGGGGATGGGCCGGACTCAACCATGGGCCGCCCTATGGTCTGACTACAAGCAATGCGGCCCAAAAGGGCTTGTGCGAGTGTGAGTGTTGTGCGGTTTGGGCTCGATTAGCATATGTACACATAATACACAAAGCACATAACAACATATCTTTCAATAAATAAGGTTCGCATATCATCATAAAACGTTACACAAAGTAAGTCTAAAGTTCGAGTTGTCACATTATCCCCAACTAAAAAGAAATTTCGTCCCGAAATTTGGTATGCACTCACTGAGGAAGCTAGGTAAGTTCAATCGTTCACTGGTTTTCCTGGGGTGTCACAAGTTTCACTATTAAAACGAATACGATTTTGGGACGAGTTAAACGGTTTGAGACGACTTAAACGAGATAAACGATTTGGATAAACGATTGGTTTTGGGTAGTGATTAGATAATCGTACGGGTGTAGCATGATATAAGCATGGTAGATATGCCGCTGGTACATCTTATATATAAGTGCTTCTATCATATTACATTACATGTCGTTATTTAGTTCACTTGGGAAACGATTTGAAACGATGTCACACAACGAGGTTTTCGAAATGATATAAACCATACGAGTTTTATTAACGAATTCTTACGAGATGTTTTTACGAATTGGTTTACTAAAACAAATGTTTTTGGGTTAAGAATCATGGCTACAAGATTTCATAAACTATAACCAACTTGATTTGAGTTGGTTAATTATGTTGCAATACACTTTTCAAAACGAGGTTTGTACTTTTGTTTCTTGTAGTCTAATAAGGTACTGCAACATATAAACGAGCCATGAATCTGACACCCTCACAAAACCTAAGTACTCGCCAACATTTCTTTGCTGACTTTACTTTTACATATGTTTCAGGTGGTATTGCTTGATGTTGCTTGCTAGGAAGCTTGTGTCACATAGGACCTAGACGAGGCCTTAGACTTAAAAACAGTTATAAACAATGTGTAGTTTGTTTGATTTGGTCTAAAGATAATGTACATTGCATAATATTTCAATAAAACGAAACTTTTAACTACCATGGTTGTGAAATGATGATTCTGTTACAACACTCCCCAACGTTTCCACCACGTTTTGTTGTTTTACGTGGTCGTGGTGTGACAGAAGAGTTGGTATCAGAGCCAATGGTTATAGGGAATTAGGTTATTAGTAATGTTTTGACCTAGACTATAACTTTCTAAGACCCTAACACAAGTTTACTTGTGTTTAGATTTTTAAAACAATACCGTTACCTATCCTTAGGTGATAACCACAACGAGAACACAATAACGAATCCGCTTCAAAAATTAATCATCTATCCTTGGATGATTGATTACTACGTTTTGAACCCTTTGTTATAAGGTTTTGAACCCTCTTAGTTTTCAAAATCTCATCAAAGTTTGGGTCTAAATAATGTGAACACGTGCAAACTGGAAGAGTGAATGCCTGTACCCTGAGTTTTCTGTCTAAGGCTAGAGTGTTCGTACAAATCCACAGTATCGGACCAGTCACTCTTACCTGGGAACTCTTGGGGTGAGTGTTCACTTATAGGCAAGCATGTCTTCGCGATACATTATATTGACTCATTTACTTTGATTAGTCACCGCGTGTCATTTGTTTGTTCAAGGTAACAAACGAATGATCGCCTTCCTTGTGTTTTGTCGATGTTTTCAATGCCTCTTTTGTTTTTCCAATTGTCGACCTCACTCATTTCTCATGTTTCCTTGTTAGACAATGCCTCCTCGACGTGATGCTCAAACTTTTACTGCTGAGGAAGTCGCAGCCCTTGTCTCTCAGCAAATGGCTGCTGTGCTTCCAGGCATTGTGACCCAAATCCATGAATTATACAACAACAATAATAACAACAATAATGCTATGATAACTCGTAATTCGAACCCATCGTTATGTTTAATGTAACGTATGTTAACGTGATGCGATTATATGAACTTGGTTGATTTATTTAATGTTATGCTATGTGTTTATGTGTAACAAATGTATGTAACCCGAATTGCACAACAAAACTGTCACACCCCCAAAATCCCACACGCGGAGTACCACCGCTTGGAGGCGTGACATGACCAGGATCAAGCCATCAATCATATCAAACATAGTATTTAATAATCAAAAATAGTTAATACAACTCATAAAGATATGACTGATGTTTCAAAACCAAACATTGTTTAAGTAGCGGAAGCATAGTAATAAAATTCTCAAATGTCGTTATGAGTTCAATTAACGTTCGCGATCCAATTCCCACAACGACCTGCTCCTTCCTTGTGCAAGCTCCAATATGTACCTAAGGTCCTGCAAGGCATGCAGCAGATAATCAACAAACTAGTTGAGCGAGTTCACAGTTAATAGTTTAGTTTGGGTAATAGTGCGTTTGTTCAATCAAGTTTCATATCGTATCAGTTCCATCGCGGCCTCACAGGCATGTGTGCGAAGATTAGGTTCGTTAGTTCGCGACCGTAGTCTTTACTGACCAGGGTGTGTGCGAAGGCAATTGATCAGTTCGTTCGCGACCATAGTCTTTACCGACCAGGGTGTGTGCGAAGGCAGTTGAGTAGTTCGTTCGCGACCATAGTCTTTACCGACCAGGGTGTGTGCGAAGGCAGTTCGTAAGCATCAACAGTTTAATCGTTCGTTATAATATCAAAGTATGCACAAGTAATCATCCAACCCATTCCCACCCTGGGAAACCATGCCTTGGCTGTGTGAACTCACCTTGGTTTGCTCGGTATGCTAGGTTATGCACTCACAAGTAATTTATTCACGTCCTATCGTATGCACGTATAACAAATCAGTTCATGTTCACAACGATACGCATGCAATTTAATGTTCACATAGCAGTCAGTTTGCATATCAGCACGGCACGTAGTATTGCACGTTCATCACTAAGCATGGCATGTCAATTAGATCAACATATAATCAATCAGTCAAAGTATGTTCATAATCCCTAACATCCTTCGAATCCAGTCACTATCTTTCGACAACAGTAATCACAATTATCTTTCGGAAGCAATTATCACAATTATCCTTCGGACCAATGCTATGTTCCGAATCCTATGTCATCTTTCGGCCAACCTATCTTTCGGTCCAACTATCTTTCGGTCCAACTATCTGTCGGTCCAACTATCTTTCGATCCAATAATGGTTCGGTCAAACTAGTATCTTTCGGTCAAACTATGTTTCGAGCCATTGATATCTTTCGATACATATCAGTTACGGAATAGCAGTTACGTTTATCACGCAGCCAGTTACAGAAACAGAACCCTAATCATCTACAGCCGTCATCATCAATCATGCATGCCCAAACAAATGACAACAAGTACCAAATCTTAACAGTACATCTACATAACGAGTATCATACGAGCACGATTCCATAATCAACATCATCACAATATATATCCGATTAACATATACCTCCGATTAGCACCTATATCCGATTAACATTCATATTCAATTAACATACGTGCCTGGTTAGCATACAACATATAGCAATACTATCATACATATCCGGTTATCATAGCCGATCACAAATCATTATCATTGAACATCACGAAAACAGAAACGATTAACATACTAACAATATATTGCCAAACAATTTGTTAATCATGAAATCAAGGCATCGTAAACAACATCACACACTAACCGGAAATCGGAATTACGGACTGAAATCCTTCGAACAGAGAGTAGGTTTGCTATATGCCGTCACACACACAAGGAAACCGAAAGCTCTAGGGTTTTGCCGATCAAAAATGTTATTACGTAAAGTCTCTAATCCAACTTATATTAAATCGGCAGTGGGCCAAGGCCCATTTAAAATGACTGGGCCGAAACATATCGAAGGATATGTTTCGAGCGCGAAGGATATGTTTCGAGACCTTCAATCCGAAGGAGGACCTTTCGAATCGAAAGATATGTTTCGACATCCTTCGATTCATGCATCATGTTTCGTGGAACATCCTTCGTAGGTTGGGCCATGATTCACACTAACTAGCTAACATACAGTACAAGTTTCACAATATGGAACCCATTATACACAATCAAACAATTATGCACAATCAAGCAATCAAACATGTATATATATACTTTCATATCAATCAAATGTGCAATTAAGTAATTAGTCAAACACATGCTCGTGTAATACGTATGAAATCAATCTTAGAAATTCGAGTTGTCACATTATCCCCAACTTGAAAGAAATTTCGTCCCGAAATTTGGTACGCACTTACTGAGGAAGCTAGGTATCGTTCACTGGTTTTTCCTGGGGTGTCACATCATCCCCCCGTTGATTTGGAATTTCGTCCCGAAATTCAGTAGTAGTAGCTTCAGCCTCAGAAGTGGATGCATTGGTTTCGAATAGCTGGGGGTACTTTTCTTTCATCTGATCTTCGCGTTCCCAGGTATACTCTGGACCACGCTGGGAGTTCCAACGAACTCGAACAAGAGGGATTCTCTTGTGTTTGAGGACCTTAACATCCCGGTCCGTGATTTCAACTGGTTCCTCGACGAACTGCAACCGCTCGTCGATAGTGAGTTCCTTAAAAGGAATGATGAGGTTTTCATCTGATAGGCATTTCTTCAGATTCGACACGTGGAATACATTGTGAACTGCACCGAGTTCAGCTGGTAGGTTCAACTTGTAGGCTACCTTGCCAATCTTTTCTGTAATTTCGAATGGTCCGACGTACCGCGGATTTAGTTTGCCCCGTTTGCCAAAACGTACCACACCCTTCCAGGGTGAAACTTTCAATAAAACCCGGTCCCCGACCTCAAATTCCAATGGTTTTCTACGCTTGTCCGCGTAGGCTTTCTGACGGTCGCGTGCTGCCGCCATGCGTTGTCGTATCTGTGCTATTTTTTCTGTGGCGTCCACTACAATCTCTGGACCCGTAATCTGACTATCCCCCACCTCTGCCCAACAGAGAGGTGACCGGCATTTACGTCCGTACAATGCCTCGAATGGAGCGGCTTGAATGCTGGTATGGTAACTGTTATTGTACGAGAACTCCACCAAAGGGAGGTGCTTTTCCCAGCCGTTGCCGAAATCGATAACACACGCTCGAAGCATGTCTTCTAGAGTTTGAATAGTTCGCTCAGACTGCCCATCCGTCTGAGGATGATACGCTGTGCTCATGTCTAATCGTGAGCCGAAAGATTTGTGTATTGTTTGCTATAGTTCTGACGTGAATCGTGCATCCCGATCCGAAATGATGGAGGTGGGCACCCCGTGTCTCGAAACAACTTCTTTAAGATAGATGTCTGCGAGAGTGGAGAACTTATCCGTTTCCTTTGTAGCTAGGAAGTGTGCAGACTTGGTGAGTCGATCCACAATTACCCATATAGTGTCATTCCCACGCTGGGATCTAGGTAGGCCTGTAACGAAATCCATGGAAATTTCTTCCCATTTCCATTGAGGTATCTTAGGCTGCTGAAGCAGGCCTGATGGTTTCTGGTACTCGATTTTAACCCTTGCACAAGTTAAACACTTGCCGACGTAAGTTGCGATAAGAGCTTTCATGTTTGGCCACCAATAAGTTGTTCTGATATCGTGGTACATCTTATCCGACCCTGGATGTACCGAGTAGCGAGACTTGTGCGCTTCATCCATCACAAGTTCGCGTAAGCCGCCATAAAGTGGGACCCAAATACGCCCCGTTACATAGTAGGCGCCGTCTTCCTTTTGTTCCATTTGTTGCCTTGAACCGCGCAAGGCTTCAGCCTTGACGTTTTCGGGTTTCAGTGCTTCTAACTGAGCAGCTCGTATCTGTGCAGGAAGACTGGACTGAATGGTAAGTTGTAGCGCTCGCACGCGCTTAGGTAGAGTGTCTTTCCGACTGAGGGCATCAGCCACAACATTGGCCTTGCCTGGATGATACTTGATGGCGCATTCATAGTCGTTTAGAAGTTCAACCCATCTCCGTTGACGCATATTCAAATCCTTTTGCTTAAGAATATGCTCGAGACTCCTGTGATCGGTGTAAATCGTGCACCTGGTACCGTACAGGTAGTGTCGCCATATCTTAAGCGCGAAAACAACAGCTCCCAGCTCTAAATCGTGCGTCGTGTAGTTTCGTTCATGAACCTTGAGTTGCCGCGAAGCGTAGGCTATCACTTTATCACGTTGCATCAACACACATCCAAGACCCTGGATGGATGCATCACAGTATACCACGAAGTCATCTGTGCCCTCTGGTAATGAAAGAATAGGTGCGCTGCAAAGCCTATCCTTTAAGTACTGAAAAGCGGTCTCTTGCGTATTACCCCATCTGTAAACGACACCTTTCTGTGTTAGCATAGTAAGTGGTTGCGCGATCTTTGAGAAGTCTCTAATAAACCGTCTGTAGTAACCTGCCAGACCCAAGAATTGGCGTATTTCCGTCGGTGTAGGTGGTGCTGGCCAGTTTCTGGTCGAATCAACCTTGGACGGATCGACATGAATCCCATCCTTGTTCACCACATGGCCTAAGAAGTGGACTTCACGAAGCCAGAAGTCGCATTTTGAAAATTTTGCGTACAGTTGCTCCTTTCGAAGAAGTTCCAAGATAAAACGTAATTGCTGCTCGTGCTCCTCCTGACTCTCGGGGTAGAGCAGAATGTCGTCGATGAAGACAACGACGAACTTGTCAAGATAGGGTTTGCACACCCTGTTCATAAGATCCATGAAGACTGCAGGCGCGTTCGTAAGCCCGAATGGCATAACAAGAAACTCGTAGTGACCGTAACGAGTTCTGAAAGCGGTTTTGGAGACGTCCTCATCCCGGACTCTCAGCTGATGATACCCTGACCTTAAATCAATCTTGGAATAGTAACACGACCCTTGCAACTGGTCGAATAGATCATCTATGCGCGGAAGAGGATAACGGTTCTTTACCGTCACCTTATTGAGTTCGCGGTAGTCGATGCACATCCTGAACGTACCGTCTTTCTTCTTCACAAATAACACTGGAGCTCCCCAAGGCGAAGAGCTTGGACGAATAAAGCCCTTTTCCAAGAGCTCTTGTAGCTGCTTCGACAGTTCTTCCAGTTCGGTTGGAGGTAAACGATACGGTGCGCGGGCTATTGGTGCTGCTCCAGGAGCTAACTCAATCTGAAACTCGACTTGATGATGAGGCGGTAGACCAGGTAAATCTTTAGGAAACACCTGAGGAAAGTCGCGTACAGCTGGATGGTCTTCCAACTTCTTTTCTTTGCATGGGATTTCTGCTTGCTGTTGCTGCTGGCGATTCCGATTTGCAGGCCGTGGACTCCTGAATCCTTAGCTTCATGGCCCATCTTGAGACACCTCTGGAAACGTCCCTCGTTGCACTAACCACCGTGGTGTCTGTTGCATTAGTTACACATTGGGTGAATTTCCCCGATATCCACCCTGCCCCTGACCACCAGAAGTTGGCTGACTCGGCTCTGGTGATCACTATTCTTGCGCTGCTGCTGTGCTTGAGACTGAACGGTAGCTGAACCCTTGCTGGAATACCCATCCCATTTCCGCTTGTTGTCACTAGGAGTAGCGGGAGTAGCAGAAGTGGTAGCGGTAGTAATAGTGCTGATACAACTAAGCAGCCTGTTCTGTTCCACTACCGGATCCGTGGGGCGATGAGCAAGACACTGAATGTCTTGGATATTTTCGAGGTTAGCCGATGTAGCATGGCTCTGAATCTCTGAGGCTAGACCCTTGAGGTACAATTCGATACGCTTGCTTGGAAGGTCCACCATGGTTGGACACAAGATGGCCAGTTCGTTCTGTCGTTTCGTATGAGCTTCAATTTCTGACCCCGTCATTTTCAAATGGTAAGGCTCCACTTCCAACTTGTGGATGTCATCACGCGTGTAGTATTCCCTTTTTAATGCGTTCTTTGAATTCGTTCCAGGGGGTGGCGTTAGCAGCTGCCAACCCTAGTATCTGTATTTGCGCGTTCCACCTGGTTAGCGCGATTCCTACCAAAGTACCAGTGGCGTACTTGACCCTGCGAGCCTCAGGGCGTTCACACATGAAGTTCTTGAATGTGCCACTGAATGTGCTTGGACGACAGTCCATGATGTTCTGGAATGTGCAGAGAGGTTGATGTGCGTTCTGACCCGTTGCGCGAGAAAGATGGGTCAAGATTAAGCGTGAGAGTTGGGTCACGAGAGTAGGATCTAACGTCCTAGGATAGGTTTGGAATAGCAGGTTATACCTCCTGCTGGTGCGGCTGCAAGCGCCGCAGCGACTTGTTCGTTAATGAGAGCCGTCAACTGGGCTTGAGTCATGTCAACACGTCCAGACATGATCGAACAGTAAAGGTAGCATAGGTATGAAAGGTTCGCGAGTAATACGATGACAGAAAAGTGTAAGCACATAGGTGTTCTTAAGCAATAACAAGTAGTGAGCAAAGTAATGTAAGCATACTACGAGCAAAGTTCTATGCAGTTCTAGCAAGTAGGTAATAAACATAAACCTTATTACCTAGGATGTCGAGTCTTGCACGTGAAGCGAAGCGTCGTTGTGGATCGTTGAGAGCACTGTTCTGGTTATAGTCTGGTTTTAATAAAAACGTTTTTCACATATTAAAACCAAGTTCTCTATAACCAATGGCTCTGATACCAATCTGTCACACCCCCAAAATCCCACACGCGGAGTACCACCGCTTGGAGGCGTGACATGACCAGGATCAAGCCATCAATCATATCAAACATAGTATTTAATAATCAAAAATAGTTAATACAACTCATAAAGATATGACTGATGTTTCAAAACCAAACATTGTTTAAGTAGCGGAAGCATAGTAATAAAATTCTCAAATGTCGTTATGAGTTCAATTAACGTTCGCGATCCAATTCCCACAACGACCTGCTCCTTCCTTGTGCAAGCTCCAATATGTACCTAAGGTCCTGCAAGGCATGCAGCAGATAATCAACAAACTAGTTGAGCGAGTTCACAGTTAATAGTTTAGTTTGGGTAATAGTGCGTTTGTTCAATCAAGTTTCATATCGTATCAGTTCCATCGCGGCCTCACAGGCATGTGTGCGAAGATTAGGTTCGTTAGTTCGCGACCGTAGTCTTTACTGACCAGGGTGTGTGCGAAGGCAATTGATCAGTTCGTTCGCGACCATAGTCTTTACCGACCAGGGTGTGTGCGAAGGCAGTTGAGTAGTTCGTTCGCGACCATAGTCTTTACCGACCAGGGTGTGTGCGAAGGCAGTTCGTAAGCATCAACAGTTTAATCGTTCGTTATAATATCAAAGTATGCACAAGTAATCATCCAACCCATTCCCACCCTGGGAAACCATGCCTTGGCTGTGTGAACTCACCTTGGTTTGCTCGGTATGCTAGGTTATGCACTCACAAGTAATTTATTCACGTCCTATCGTATGCACGTATAACAAATCAGTTCATGTTCACAACGATACGCATGCAATTTAATGTTCACATAGCAGTCAGTTTGCATATCAGCACGGCACGTAGTATTGCACGTTCATCACTAAGCATGGCATGTCAATTAGATCAACATATAATCAATCAGTCAAAGTATGTTCATAATCCCTAACATCCTTCGAATCCAGTCACTATCTTTCGACAACAGTAATCACAATTATCTTTCGGAAGCAATTATCACAATTATCCTTCGGACCAATGCTATGTTCCGAATCCTATGTCATCTTTCGGCCAACCTATCTTTCGGTCCAACTATCTTTCGGTCCAACTATCTGTCGGTCCAACTATCTTTCGATCCAATAATGGTTCGGTCAAACTAGTATCTTTCGGTCAAACTATGTTTCGAGCCATTGATATCTTTCGATACATATCAGTTACGGAATAGCAGTTACGTTTATCACGCAGCCAGTTACAGAAACAGAACCCTAATCATCTACAGCCGTCATCATCAATCATGCATGCCCAAACAAATGACAACAAGTACCAAATCTTAACAGTACATCTACATAACGAGTATCATACGAGCACGATTCCATAATCAACATCATCACAATATATATCCGATTAACATATACCTCCGATTAGCACCTATATCCGATTAACATTCATATTCAATTAACATACGTGCCTGGTTAGCATACAACATATAGCAATACTATCATACATATCCGGTTATCATAGCCGATCACAAATCATTATCATTGAACATCACGAAAACAGAAACGATTAACATACTAACAATATATTGCCAAACAATTTGTTAATCATGAAATCAAGGCATCGTAAACAACATCACACACTAACCGGAAATCGGAATTACGGACTGAAATCCTTCGAACAGAGAGTAGGTTTGCTATATGCCGTCACACACACAAGGAAACCGAAAGCTCTAGGGTTTTGCCGATCAAAAATGTTATTACGTAAAGTCTCTAATCCAACTTATATTAAATCGGCAGTGGGCCAAGGCCCATTTAAAATGACTGGGCCGAAACATATCGAAGGATATGTTTCGAGCGCGAAGGATATGTTTCGAGACCTTCAATCCGAAGGAGGACCTTTCGAATCGAAAGATATGTTTCGACATCCTTCGATTCATGCATCATGTTTCGTGGAACATCCTTCGTAGGTTGGGCCATGATTCACACTAACTAGCTAACATACAGTACAAGTTTCACAATATGGAACCCATTATACACAATCAAACAATTATGCACAATCAAGCAATCAAACATGTATATATATACTTTCATATCAATCAAATGTGCAATTAAGTAATTAGTCAAACACATGCTCGTGTAATACGTATGAAATCAATCTTAGAAATTCGAGTTGTCACATTATCCCCAACTTGAAAGAAATTTCGTCCCGAAATTTGGTACGCACTTACTGAGGAAGCTAGGTATCGTTCACTGGTTTTTCCTGGGGTGTCACAAAAACCCGATTGCACAAGCCTTCTTGCTCCACATTCGTTGGTGATCGAACCAAGGGCAACCCAAAGCTAGGTTCGGCCCACTCCTTCATACACATACCCCTTAGGGAGTTTTATTTCTCATTAGTTACAAAACAAGAACACACACGCAAACCCTAGCTCTCTCCTCTCTCTCGAAGTCGATGGCAACACACCCCATCTCTTGTGTAGAATCGTGTTCTGACCCGAATGAGTCGTTCAGAGGTGTTCTTCTCTGTTTCAGGTGCGGAATAACAAAAAACGAAGATAGAAATAGCTGATTTGATAACGTTTACAGCTCGATCTTCACTCCGGCAGCACTTCGGTATGGAATACAAGGCAATATTATATGGTTTCACTCAAATGAACCCCTATATATAGTTGCTGAGGTTTCGCTCCAAGTGACATGACCACATGAGCGAAACCCAATTGACCATATAAGCGAAATCCTAACCTATCCACAATAGCGAAACCCCTAGCAAATGTCCCTATGAGCGAAACCTGCTTCCTATACACATACATTTCCTATTTTCTCGTAAAACGCGCCCTAATCTATACAATACAATGTAAGACTCGATACAAGACGAAGTCGACAGATGTAGTGCACCAACAGACTCCCCCTCAGATGTTGACGAGTCGACTATCGAGTCACGACAATGCTGTATCTTCACTTCTTCAGTCTTGATCAGTCTCTGGGCTTTTTCTCTCTCTATCTTCATCAACAGACTCTTCTTTAACGGCATCTACTTGAATATCTTCAGACTCCCCTTCTCGATTTGCTGGCATTCCTTTGTTCTTCAGCAACATCTGCAGCAGAATCATTGACTGGCTCTTCATGTTCCAGAATCAATACCTTGCTCAAGCTCTAGCAGCAGAGTCTTCAATTTTCAGGATCGAAACTTGGCTTTCTTCAATCAGAGTCCTTAGGTATTGTGACCTGGCTCTTTGTCTTTAGATCCAAGATCGAAACCTGGCTAAACCTGCACATTCTTAACCCAGAAGTAAATTTTCTAAATTTAACAATTTGTAGTGCACCAACATTCTGATATAATCAGACGACTTTCTCTCATAAACATGTGCATCAACAATCACTCTCCCTCAAATCATTTGTCACACCCCCAAAATCCACCTGCGGAGTATCACCGCTTGGGAGCGTGTCTGACCAGGATCAAGCCACCAATCATATAGAACAATATATATAGTAAAAGTATTTGCCATTAAACCAAACCAAATCCATATGAAAGGTGTTCCAAAACATAAGTAGTTATCACTGTTTAGCGGAAGCGTATAAATAAAACCCATCATAATAAAATATCAAATATCATAAGTGTTTAACAAGACAATCACGATCCAAGCCACAACGACCAGCTCCTCCCTGTGCAAACTCCATGTATCTAACGACCTGCAAGGCATGTAACAGAGGATCAACAACTAGTTGAGCGAGTTCACAGAAAGTAATTGCGTAATAGTATATATGTTTGTAACATGTGGCTCTACTGGGCCGATAGTACGTTCTATTGGTGGGGGCTTCCCATGTTGTATAACCACTAGACTATTCATAACCATAAGTGTTCTACATATCCCGAGAACAGTAATACGTACAAGTTTACGTAGGATTTACGTAAGTATCCTTCACAACCGAGGACAGGGGTACGCGGGGGTTTACGTAGGTTTTACGTAAGTGCCTGACACAACCGAGGCAGTAGTGAGTATAAGTTCACGTAGGTTTTACGTGAGTGTCCTTCGCAACCTGAGGACAGTGAGCAATACAAGTATACGTAGGTTTTACGTATGTATCCTGCACAACCGAGGACGATGGTATGGTAGTCTAGTAATAGTGTCCGTATGAATCTATTCAACCTTATCCTTTAAAACCCATTCCCAAGCCCTAGGAATCCCATGCCTTAGTAAGAGTGTGAACTCACCTTGGTTTGCTCGGTATGCTAAGTAAGTGCTCAAAGTAAATCAATCATGTCCTAAAGTACGCACGTATACATAATCAGTTTATATTCAAGTTGTTCACGTATAGACATAATCACAGAAGTTCTGAACATGTATTCAATATCATACGAGTCATGCATATCACTTAACAGCAGTTAATCAATCCAATTATCTTCTAACAGAGTTAAGTCGAGTTACTGTGCAAAGTGTTTCAAGTCGGCGAAACACTTATTGACGAAACATACCCTGTTTCGTTGATCACCCTTTGGCGAAACAAGATTCTATTTCGTCGATAACCCTTGGCGAAACACATTCTGTTTTGCTGAGAGTTCTGTTTCGCCAAGCAAGTCAGTTACGTCAACCAATGATTCGTCGGTTTAATTTTTGTTTTGCCAACACAACAGCCACAAAAAATATAACAATTAAAAAGAATCCGGTCGGCCTTCACTTGGTATTGGGCTGCTACAACCGCAAATACCCATCATTGGGCCGCCCATCCCCACCAATCAAAATATGTTCATGTTAATTTTATTGTCATACTAAAATGATTACATCAATTCCCCCTTAACATGCAACCGTCAAAATCAATCAACAGAACCTTTTCATCGAATCAATTTTTTTTTATGTGCTTTCCTAAATGTTAACACCAGCCGCCCATTTACATGTGTAGTAGCCGACAACTGCTAAGAATCACATGCATTCCACAATAAACCTTTAATGTAATTGAGTGTGTAATATGCCATCAATTTCGATTGGACCCCCCCTTCTTTCAGCCGCCATTTGAACCAATGGTTCACAACCATTCAACCAAGCTAATAGATCTGACACATTTGACTTTACCATGCAACAATTAAATCCCAATTTGTAAGGCCTTTCATGTGATGATTTTACAACAATATTGAGTGTAACAAAATGATTGGGCCGATTAAGTCTATTTACTTTCACTGATGCACACTAAGTTCGATGCTTACTGACATTCACATGCACTGTCAATTGCCTTTTGTTATAATAAATTGTGTAGTGTCACCCTTTGTTGATTGGACCTACACTTGACCCAACCGCCACTTTATCCAATGGCGTACAACAATCAAACAACATACCACAACAACTATTAAATAATATTGTAAAGTACAATTATCATAACAATACCAAAGCAAGAGATGTTATTTGACCGAAAAAGAAGACATAGTAGCCACAACTGTCATATCAATTCTCATCACAGATAACATACAAGCATAAAGTTCAAATAACCGTTTCGAAACACAAAATCAGATAAGGACTGGCACTAACCGCGATGAATCAAGGAAAAGATCTTGATCGTTCTTTGAGGGTTACGAAGTCATAAGGGTGCCGTCGATAGGGAAGGGGGCTCTAGGGTTTTTAGAATTTAGTAACTGTTCTCATGTACACAACCTAAATTAATATAATTTCGTATAAGGGTTTGGGCCTACTGGGCTTTGGCGAATCGCGGGCCGGCGAATCACATATGTTTCGTCGAGTGGGTTGATGGCGAATCACATCTCGAGTCGTCGGGCATTACGTGATTTAACCAGTCTAGGTGTTTTTAATAATTCTAATATTATATTTATAACAATTAGTAATCATATGTATATGCACAATGACAATACGTTTCATTAAAACACGACGCGTACAGTTACAAGTCCAACAAGTCAACCAACTAAACAGTCAAAGTCAACGTGCAGTAATGAGAAAGTGAAAGTCGGAAACTCGAGTTGTCACATTATCCCCAACTTGAAAGAAATTTCGTCCCGAAATTTAGTATGCGGTTACTGAGGAAGCTAGGTAAGTTGCATCGTTTACTAGTTTTCCTGGGGTGTCACATCATCCCCCCGTTGATTTGGAATTTCGTCCCGAAATTCCGCAGTAGTAGCTTCAGTCTCAGTAGTGGTTGCATTGGTTCCGAATAACTGGGGATACTTTTCTGTCATCTGATCTTCGCGTTCCCAGGTGTACTCTGGGCCACGATGGGAGTTCCAACGAACTCGAACAAGAGGGATTCTCTTGTTTTTGAGGACCTTAACATCCCGGTCCGTTATTTCCACTGGCTCCTCGACGAACTGCAACCACTAGTCGATAGTGAGTTCCTTAAAAGGAACTATGAGGGTCTCATCTGACAGGCACTTCTTCAGATTCGACACGTGGAATACGTTGTGAACTGCACCGAGTTCAGCTGGTTGGTTTAACCTGTAGGCTACTTTGCCTATCTTCTCAATGATTTCGAATGGTCCAACATACCGTGGATTGAGCTTGCCTCGTTTACCAAAACGAACCACACCCTTCCAGGGTGAGACTTTGAGTAGCACTCGATCCCCAACTTGGAACTCGAGCGGTTTCCGGCGTTTGTTTGCGTAAGCTTTCTGACGGTCACGAGCCGCCGCCATGCGTTGTCGTATCTGTGCAATTCGTTCAGTAGCATCAACTACAAGTTCTGGACCTGTGATTTGACTATCCCCCACCTCTGCCCAACAGAGAGGTGACCGGCATTTACGTCCGTACAATGCCTCGAATGGAGCGGCTTGTATGCTGGTGTGGTAACTGTTATTGTATGAAAACTCCACTAACGGAAGATACTTTTCCTAGCCGTTGCCAAAATCGATAACACATGCTCGAAGCATGTCTTCTAGAGTTTGAATCGTGCGCTCAGACTGCCCATCCGTCTGAGGGTGATATGTTGTGCTCATGTCTAACCGAGAGCCAAAAGATTTGTGCATTGCTTGCCACAGTTCTGAAGTGAATCGTGCATCCCGATCCGAAATAATAGAGGTTGGCACCCCGTGCCTTGAGACAACTTCCTTGAGATATATGTCTGCTAGAGTGGAGAACTTATCCGTTTCTTTGATAGCCAAGAAATGAGCAGACTTCGTGAGTCGATCAACGATCACCCAAATAGTATCGTTCCCGCGCTGGGACTTAGGTAGGCCAGTAACAAAATCCATGGAAATTTGCTCCCATTTCCATTGTGGTATTTCCGGTTGCTGAAGTAGGCCTGATGGTTTCTGATATTCAACCTTGACTCTCGCACAAGTCAAACACTTGCTGACGTAAGTCGCGATGTGAGCTTTCATGCTTGGCCACCAATATGTAGTTCTGAGATCGTGGTACATCTTATCCGAACCTGGATGTACTGAGTAGCGAGACTTGTGCGCTTCATCCATCACAAGTTCTCGTAAACCGCCGT
Organism: Helianthus annuus; assembly: GCF_002127325.2. NCBI lineage: Eukaryota > Viridiplantae > Streptophyta > Magnoliopsida > Asterales > Asteraceae > Helianthus > Helianthus annuus. Next base: position 58,906,710 of record NC_035439.2, read on the forward strand.
ATAGTGGGACCCAAATACGCCCCGTTACATAATAGGCACCGTCTTCCTTTTGTTCTAATCGTTGCCTTGAGCCGCGTAAGGCTTCAGCCTTGACGTTTTCTGGTTTCAATGCTTCCACCTGAGCATCTCGTATTTGTGAAGGAAGATCAGACTGAATGGTGAGTTGCAAAGCTCGTACACGTTTAGGTAGGGTGTCCTTTCGACTGAGAGCATCAGCCACAACATTGGCTTTGCCTGGATGGTACTTGATGGCGCATTCGTAATCATTAAGCAGCTCGACCCATCGTCGTTGACGCATGTTCAATTCCTTCTGCTTGAAGATATGCTCGAGACTCCTGTGATCGGTGTAAATAGTGCACTTGGTACCGTACAGGTAGTGTCGCCATATCTTAAGCGCGCGAAAACAACAGCTCCCAGCTCTAAATCGTGCGTCGTGTAATTCCGTTCATGAACCTTGAGTTGCCGCGAAGCGTAGGCAATAACTTTATCCCGCTGCATCAATACACAACCAAGCCCCTGTATCAATGCGTCACAATAGACCACAAAATCATCCGTGCCCTCTGGCAATGAGAGAATAGGTGCGCTGCATAGTCTATCCCTCAGGTACTGAAAAGCAGTTTCTTGTGTCAACATAGTATGCGGCTGTGCGATCTTGGAGAAATCTTTAATGAATCATCTGTAGTACCCCGCCAAACCCAAGAATTGGCGTATTTCCGTTGGTGTACGCGGTGCAGGCTAGTTCCTGATCGAATCTTCCTTGGATGGATCGACATGAATCCCATCCCTGTTCACCACATGGCCTAAGAAGTGGACTTCACGAAGCCAGAAGTCGCATTTTGAAAACTTGGCGTACAATTGTTCCTTTCGAAGAAGTTCCAAGATAAGACGTAAGTGCTGCTCGTGTTCCTCCTGACTCTTGGAGTAGATCAGAATGTCGTCGATGAAGACAATGACGAACTTGTCAAGATAGGGTTTGCACACCCTGTTCATTAGATCCATAAATACGGCAGGCGCGTTCGTTAACCCAAATGGCATGACAAGAAACTCGTAGTGACCGTAGCGAGTTCTGAATGCTGTCTTGGAGACGTCCTCATCCCGGACTCTCAGCTGATGATACCCTGACCTTAGATCAATCTTGGAGTAGTAACTCGACCCTTGCAACTGGTCGAATAAGTCGTCAATACGAGGAAGAGGATAGCGGTTCTTCACTGTGACCTTGTTCAGTTCGCGGTAATCAATGCACATCCTGAAAGTGCCATCCTTCTTTTTCACGAATAGTACTGGAGCTCCCCAAGGCGAAGAGCTTGGACGAATGAAGCCCTTATCCAAGAGCTCTTGTAGTTGCTTAGACAGTTCTTCCAGTTCAGTTGGAGCCAAACGATACAGTGCGCGAGCTATCGGTGCTGCTCCTGGAGCTAGCTCGACGTGAAACTCGACCTGACGATGAGGCGGTAGACCAGGCAACTCTTCGGGAAACACTTGAGGAAATTCGCGTACAACTGGAATATCCTCTATTCTTTTCTCGTCGATGCATCAGTAACTAGAGCCAAAATGGCCGTGTGACCCTTTCGTAAACATTTCTGAGCCTTCAAGAAAGAGATGATGCCAACCACAGCACCACTCTTATCGCCTTGAACTTCGAGAGGTTCCTTTCCCGTACGAGGAATACGAATGATCTTCTCCTTGCATAGGATCTCCGCCTGCTGCTTGGATAACCAATCCATGCCGATGACGATGTCGAAACTACCCAGAACTATTGGAATAAGATCAATCGAGAAGGCCTGACCCGCTAGAACGATGTTACAACCCTTGACTACATGCGTGGCTTCTACACTCTTACCATTTGCTAGTTCTACGACATGTTTGGTGTTTAGGGGTGTTGGTGTACGTTTTAACAATTTACTCATTTTCAAAGACATATAACTCGTATCCGCACCCGAATCAAACAAAACAGTAACGTAAATATCGTCGAGAAGAAACTTACCCATAACGACGTTGGGATCATTTCTGGCATCACCCTGCCCCAACACAAATGCACGACCCCTTGCTTCATTGCCGTTGTTCCCACCGTTGTTGTTGTTGTTGCCATTTCCCTGATTGTTGTTATTGTTGTTGTTCTGCTTCCTGTTTAGCTGAGGACAGTGCCTTTTGAAGTGACCTTCTGCACCACAATGAAAACACCCCTTGTTGCCCTGTTGCTGATTCTGCTGCGCTTGTGGCTGCTGCTGATTCTGGTTCGCAGGCCGAGGGCTTCTACAATCCTTGGCCTCATGACCCATCTTGAGGCATCTTTGACAGCGACCCTTGTTACACTGGCCACTGTGGTGTCTGTTGCAGTTGTTACACTTTGGGAGGTTCCCTCGATATCCGCCCTACCTGTGGCTACCTGAAGAGTGCTGACTGGGACTCTGATAACTGTCAGTCTTTCGCTGCTGAACCTCTGACTGAACTGAAGATGATCCCTTGCTGGAATCCCAATCCCATTTTCTCTTGTTGTCACTGGGAGTAGCAAGTGTAGTAGCAGTGGTAGCGATAGAAGTAGCGCTGATACGTTTAGGTAGCCTGTTCTGATCCACTGCCTGATCTGTGATGCGATGAGCGAGGCGTTGAATAGCCTGGATGTTGTCAAGATTAGCCGATGTCACATGGCTCTGTATCTCTGGCGCTAATCCCTTGAGGTACAACTCAATGCGCTTGATTGGAGGGTCCACTATAGTTGGACACAGCACAGCCAGCTCGTTCGACCGTTTAGTGTAAGCTTCGATTTCTGACCCAGTCATTTTCAAATGATAAAACTCATCCTCCAGCTTGTGGATGTCTTCCCGAGTGAAGTATTCACGTTTAATCAGTTCCTTGAAGTCATTCCAAGGGGTGGCGTTAGCAGCTGCCAACCCTAAGATCTGCACTTACGCGTTCCACCAAGTTAGAGCAATCCCCTCTAAAGTACCAGTGGCATACTTGACCCTGCGAGCCTCAGGGCATTCACACATCTCGAACACAGACTCGAGCTTTTGAAACCAGTGGAGGAGTCCAACCGCTCCTTCAGTGCCACTAAATGTGCTAGGACGACAATCCATAAAGTTCTTGAAATTGTAGACGGGTTGCTGAGCGTGTTGACCTATTGTGTACGAATAGGACAAGGTTAAACACAAGAGTTAATGTAGGATCTAAAGATCTTAGTGTGAGTCTAAACTGCAGGGTATACTACCTACTTGAGCAGCTGCAAGTGCCGCAGCAACTTGTTCATTAACGAAAGCCGTCAACTGGGCTTGTGTCATGTTAATTCGTCCGGCCATTGATCTTCACATCAAAGGCAACATAAGTGAGAAAGGTTCGCGAATAGTGCGATGATAGAAGAGTGTAAGCACATAGGTGTTCTCAAGCAATAACAAGTAATGAGCAGTGTAATCTAAGCATACTACGAGCAAAGTTCTATGCAATTCTAGCATGCAGGCAATAAACATAAACCTTATTACCTAGTATATTGAGTCTTGCACGTGGAGCGAAGCGTCGTTGTGGATCGTTGAGAGCACTGTTCTGGTTATAGTCTGGTTTTAATAAAAACGTTTTCCCATATCAAAACCAAGTTCTCTATAACCAATGGCTCTGATACCAATCTGTCACACCCCCAAAATACACCTGCGAAGTATCACCGCTTGGGAGCGTGACTGACCAGGATCAAGCCACCAATCATATAGAACAATATATATAGTAAAAGTATTTGCCATTAAACCAAACCAAATCCATATGAAAGGTGTTCCAAAACATAAGTAGTTATCACTGTTTAGCGGAAGCGTATAAATAAAACCCATCATAATAAAATATCAAATATCATAAGTGTTTAACAAGACAATCACGATCCAAGCCCACAACGACCAGCTCCTCCCTGTGCAAACTCCATGTATCTAACGACCTGCAAGGCATGTAACAGAGGATCAACAACTAGTTGAGCGAGTTCACAGAAAGTAATTGCGTAATAGTATATTTGTTTGTAACATGTGGCTCTACTGGGCCGATAGTACGTTCTATTGGTGGGGGCTTCCCATGTTGTATAACCACTAGACTATTCGTAACCATAAGTGTTCTACATATCCCGAGAACAGTAATACGTACAAGTTTACGTAGGTTTTACGTAAGTATCCTTCACAACCGAGGACAGGGGTACGCGGGGGTTTACGTAAGTTTTTCGTAAGTTCCTGACACAACCGAGGCAGTAGTGAGTATAAGTTCACGTAGGTTTTACGTGAGTGTCCTTCGCAACCTGAGGACAGTGAGCAATACAAGTATACGTAGGTTTTACGTATGTATCCTGCACAACCGAGGACTATGGTATGGTAGTCTAGTAATAGTGTCCGTATGAATCTATTCAACCTTATCCTTTAAAACCCATTCCCAAGCCCTGCGAATCCCATGCCTTAGTAAGAGTGTGAACTCACCTTGGTTTGGTCGGTATGCTAAGTAAGTGCTCAAAGTAAATCAATCACGTCCTAAAGTACGCACGTATACATAATCAGTTTATATTCAAGTTGTTCACGTATAGACATAATCACAGAAGTTCTGAACATGTATTTAATATCATACGAGTCATGCATATCACTTAACAGCATTTAATCAATCCAATTATCTTCTAACAGAGTTAAGTCGAGTTACTGTGCAAAGTGTTTCAAGTCGGCGAAACACTTATTGACGAAACATACCCTGTTTCGTTGATCACCCTTTGGCGAAACAAGATTCTATTTCGTCGATAACCCTTGGCGAAACACATTCTGTTTCGCCGAGAGTTCTGTTTCGCCAAGCAAGTCAGTTACGTCAACCAGTGATTCGTCGGTTTAATTTTTGTTTCACCAACACAACAGCCACAAAAAATATAACAATTAAAAAGAATCTGGTCGGCCTTCACTTAGCATTGGGCTGCTACAACCGCAAATACCCATCATTGGGCCGCCCATCCCCACCAATCAAAATATGTTCATGTTAATTTTATTGTCATACTAAAATGATTACATCAATTCCCCCTTAACATGCAACCGTCAAAATCAATCAACAGAACCTTTTCATCGAATCAATTTTTTTTTATGTGCTTTCCTAAATGTTAACACCAGCCGCCCATTTACATGTGTAGTAGCCGACAACTGCTAAGAATCACATGCATTCCACAATAAACCTTTAATGTATTTGAGTGTGTAATATGCCATCAATTTCGATGGGACCCCCCCTTCTTTCAGCCGCCATTTGAACCAATGGTTCACAACCATTCAACCAAGCTAATAGATCTGACACATTTGACTTTACCATGCAACAATTAAATCCCAATTTGTAAGGCCTTTCATGTGATGATTTTACAACAATATTGAGTGTAACAAAATGATTGGGCCGATTAAGTCTATTTACTTTCACTGATGCACACTAAGTTCGATGCTTACTGACATTCACATGCACTGTCAATTGCCTTTTGTTATAATAAATTGTGTAGTGTCACCCTTTGTTGATTGGACCTACACTTGACCCAACCGCCACTTTATCCAATGGCGTACAACAATCAAATAACATACCACAACAACTATTAAATAATATTGTAAAGTACAATTATCATAACAATACCAAAGCAAGAGATGCTATTTGACCGAAAAAGAAGACATAGTAGCCACAACTATCATATCAATTCTCATCACAGATAACATACAAGCATAAAGTTCAAATAACCGTTTTGAAACACAAAATCAGATAGGGACTGGCACTAACCGCGATGAATCAAGGAAAAGATCTTGATCGTTCTTTGAGGGTTACGAAGTCATAAGGGTGCCGTCGATAGGGAAGGGGGCTCTAGGGTTTTTAGAATTTAATAACGTATAAGGGTTTGGGCCTACTGGGCTTTGGCGAATGGCGGGCCGGCGAATCACATATGTTTCGTCGAGTGTGTTGATGGCGAATCACATCTCGAGTCGTCGGGCATTACGTGATTTAATCAGTCTAGGTGTTTTTAATAATTGTAATATTATATTTATAACAATAAGTAATCATATGTATATGCACAATGACAATACGTTTCATTAAAACACGACGCGTACAGTTACAAGTCCAACAAGTCAACCAACTAAACAGTCAAAGTCAACGTGCAGTAATGAGAAAGTGAAAGTCGGAAACTCGAGTTGTCACATCATTCACATATGATGAACCACTTATTGATTTAAAAACATATTTTGACAATTTAGACACACTCCCCCTTCACAACAAAGTCATCATGCTTATCTCGTCACAATTTACTAAATGTATAAAAATTTACTGACATATTTGCAGTGAGATTATTTATCACACTTTAACTTTCCAATTCTTTAGCATGTTGTGACAGCCCACTGATATACTATCATTTCCTCTTTTCACAACAAAACTCATTTTTGATTTTATCATGTTTTTAGCTTTTTCAAATTTTCTAATGTATTTGGATTTTCTGAAATTTCTTACTCCCCCTAAAATGCAAACACATTAAAGAAAAGTTGAAAACAACTAGACTCTTGACCAACTTGAAACATAAAATGTAAAACAAACTGTACAAAACTTGACAACTGATATCGAATCGCATCAATTCGCCATCCACTAGCGCATAAACAATCAGAACTCCCCCTTTCACAAACCATTTTCTCATTTAGATCTCAAAACACTTAAGTTTGTTTTAATCAAAATGATTTTTCCGGAAAATGAGTTTGTTTTTACCACTTGTAAGTTTACCACTTGTTAAGTATGGGAATATGGTTCATCATTTTGTTCATCAACCACTTGTATGTTAGTAAATCAAGTACAAATTAATGTCCCTGATTTACCATTTGAAATTAAGTAACCTGTAACATTTGTGCTTGAAATCATTGTGAACAATTCAGTTATCAATAAAACAATGTTATTTGATCCCAATGTTTGTTTGGTTGTGTTTTACATTTTTCATGTTTTAGCTTTTGTTCAATTTTAAACTCTACATCACTTTCTGGAGAACTATACGCAAACTGGTGCGTTAACGTACTCAGTTTAATGCGACAAATACTTCGGAACATCAACATATACTCAACATACCTTAAATAACCATTACATAAATTAGAAATAAGTTTTGAAGGCTTTGGTATGGCAAAAACAAGTTAATTCGCTTACAGGGACGAAACTTGACAAATTGCGAAAGTATGATGATTCGTACTAAACCAGACATTCTGGAACATGTCCATAAGTTAAACATACCATAAATATCCTTTACATAGCTTAGAAATAGGCTTTGAGGGGTTCGGTATGCTAAAAGAAACTTTTGGATCATTCAAGTGTCAAAAAGTGCATAAGTTTGCACTTTCGCGCATAACTTACGTTCTGAATACATCCGGACATCCAAAAATTTATGTAAGCATCATAATATTATGCCTTAGTGTTTGGCATGAGAAAAATCCATTCTTCGCGCAATTTGGATCATTTTTCGCGCTTATGCGCATTCCATCGTAATTAACCGAACATCGCGATCGTACGACTAAACAAGCCAACATCCGGCATATTTTTGAGCATGTTTCATGTCCACAATGTTTAGGCATCATTTTAGGGCCTTGAAAATGGCTTAACGAGCCTTAAACATGTCGGAATTATACGCAACGGGGACTGAAATGAAAACATTGGAAAGTGTTTGCTGAACAGGGGGACCCTAGCGTGACACCTAGCCCCCTTCGCATCACGCGAGGCCCCTTCTGATCAGCAAAAGTCATTTGTCAGCAGTAAACATCCCTTAGAAACCTCCAAAGGGCAATGCCACTTGTCAAAACCCTATGGTGGGGGCAAAATAAGCCACCACAACTTTGCGACAAGTGTACGGATTAGATCGTGGCACGATATTCAAGAAACGATCCTAACGGTCTTGCTTTTCCTATAAATAGCCCCCCCCCCCATTTTGGTTAAAACCCACAATAATCTGATCTAAAGCTCTAAGTTGAGGCCTTTTCTTCATACCTGAGCTCCTGGATCGAGATTAGCTTTCGGGGACCCTTCGTAAGTGTTCTTTGGTTCTTTTATCGCTTTATAGTCTTAAAGTCAAACTATGTTTGACTTTCTGCTTTGACCAGCCTATGGTCAACATGAAGTTCGTTTGAACTTCATAACGTGAGCATGATCACGATGGTTATAGGCCCTAGTGACTACACCTACTGATCACCACGTTATCTAGGCTCAGTGACGAGTCGTAGTTTCGGCCAAAATGTGCATTCTTGCGTATTTTGTAACCAAACTACTCATAGGTATCAAAACCGTTTGTTTTGATACCAAACTTGTTTTCTAAACTTAGTTAAGCATGTTCTAACATGCTTAGCTCGTCACTTTTAGTATAGTGCTTATATAGGGTCGTAAGGTAAGCGATCTAAACAATCGCTTATACTTTCGAACCCGACCCATTTGGTCGATCTTTAGGATCCGAACAAACACATTAGGTGACCATTGTATATAGGGAATAACCTTTCGAGGTTATACCTTATGGTCACTTCGTTTAAGTAGTTGTGTGATAGGTAATTTATATGCCTTAGGTAAATTACCAAAATACCCTTTTTACGCCAAAATTCATTTTAAGCATATGGAACATAACTTTTGGTATCTAAACTGATTTGGCAATAATATTAGACATGTTAAGGCATATTTTACTTATCATAGGGCTAGTTAGGCGTTCTGAACACGTTTTACGCGAACGACGCGTTAAAGTAGCATAAGCTACCTAAACGGGTCGTAATGGGTCGTAAGCACTTAGGTTAGGTTTCATTTTAGAATGTAGGCTTTGTTAAACCGTATTACACGAGTCTCTATCTCGTTTGGTTTACGAACCCTCATTCTATCCAATCTTCCGATTTAGGTCCGGTATATTAATATAGCTACCTACTAGGTGTCGTTTGATATTCCGTGATCTCTAGCATTGTGTGATTATTACACAAGGACTTCTAAGCAATCTCAGGTGAGTACATAGACCCCTCTTTTACTGTTTTCCAAACATTTTGGGGTGAAACACATGTGCCTAGTTGTTACTTTCGTGCTTTTCAAGCTTTCATATCATATGCTTCTTATGTGCAATAGTACATTTATAGTACACGATTTCATTACATTTTATGCTATGTATGCCCATTGTGTGCGTACTTAGTGCATCATTTTACATTGCATTTTATGCTATGTATGCCCATTGTGTGCATACTTAGTACATTTATTCATCACATGCTCACATTTTGGTATGGCATTTGGTTTGTTTAAATTATTCAATGTACATTCATTAACATTAGCTACGCCACTCGTTAGTTGGTAATGGTACCATAGGACTTGACAACTCCCATTCCTAAAATCTCGGGTTTGTTTGGATTGGAAGGAATGACCGAATTCGATAAACAATAACACATATAGACCTTTAATTTGTTTAAAAGTCTATCATCACAGTCACAAAGGTTTGAATGTATGAATTTGTTTAAAAGTCTAGCATGCAATTGTTCCACAAAACATAACTTTGACTTAAACTATGTTTAAATTCAATACCCTGTTTTTGTGCATTTTACCTATGGCCCAATTGATATATTTTCACATGCCATACATGATATTTTGGATACACATTACAATGATTTATATTAAACATAAACAATTTGACATTGATATACACATTTGGTGGTTTACATTAGACATGGACATTTTGATATGGTTTACACAATAACACTTGGCAACTGATTTATACATGAACAATATACTTTGGTGGTTGGTTTGGGAAAATGGTTTGAGTAACGTGGCGTATGTAATATGACACAAACATGGTGGATACGCCGCTGGTACTTCCTATATATAAGTGTTTGTATAATATTACATATCGTAGCGTTATCTAAATCATTTCAGTTTAGACATATTACGTTTTACTCAAATAACATATTCTTCACAAGACATTATTTTTACAGACAACTTATCTTATACAAACTCATTTTACTAGGTTATTCATTTAACCTTACATTTAACTATACATACCATCTGATCTTATCGTTTTTCAAATGATTTACAAGACAAAGCCAATTTACAAGGTTCATGACTAAACATTTTCTCAATCATAAGTCATGAATTCCATTTTCACAAAACCTATGTATCTCACATGCATTTTTATGCTGACGTACCTACTTTCACATGTGTTTTCAGGAGCTGTCGCATAGGATGATGATTGTGATACTAGGGCGGACCTGTGCCTTAGAGACATAAAACGAAGATAGACTTAGTTTAAATCATGTTATAAACTCTTTATTTCCTGTTTGAAGACAATGTAACACTTTTGTTTGATAAATAAAATATAACTTTGTATGCCATGGTTGTGAAACAAATAATTCTGTCTCAACACTCCCCGACGTTTCCGCCGCGGTTGCATGTTATACGTGGTCGCGGTGTGACAGAAGAGTTGGTATCAGAGCCAATGCTTATAGGGAATTAGGTTATTAGTAATGCTTTGACCAAGACTATAACTTTCTAGGACCCTAACACAAGTTATCTTGTGTTTAGATTTTAAAACATGCACTTCACCTATCCTTAGGTGATAACCACAACGAGAACATCGATTCCGCATCCGCTTTGAAAATTAATCATCTGTTCTAGGATGGTTGATTACTAGGTTTTGAACGCTCTGTTATATGGTTTTGAACCCCTTTTGAATTTTCAAAAGTCTCGTCAAAGTTTTGGGTTTTAATAGTGTGAACACGTGCGAACTGGAAGAGTGAATGCCTGTACCCTGAGTTTTCTGTCTAAGGCTAGAGTGTTCGTACAAATCCACATAATCAGACCAGTCACTCTTACCTGGGAACTCTTGGGGTGAGTGTTCACTTATAGGCGAACATGTCTTCGCGATACATTATTTTTGACCCATTTACTTTGACTAGACATTGTGTGTCGCTTGTTTGCTTTGCGATGTGTAACCACCACCTTTGCTTTTGTTGATTTTGCTTCATCTCATTCTCTTCATCCAATCATCTCACTCGTTTCCTTTCATGTTTTCCTCTTTTAGAATGCCTCCTCGACGCGACAATCAAGCAGCAAATGCTGAACTGGCAGAAATTATTGCGCAGCAAATGGCTACTGTACTTCCAAACCTCTTTGCTCAATGGAACCAAGCCAACAACAACAACAAATGCTCCATGCAATTTCAAGAATTTTAACTCGGCTAAACCACTCAAGTTTAGTGGTTCCGAAGGAGCAACTGGGCTTCTTCAATGGTTCGAGAGCATTGAGAATAGATTCCGTCATGTGCAGTGTCCTGACAATCGCAAGGTCGAGTTTTCTTCGAGTGTGTTTCAGAAGAGGGCTCTTACGTGGTGGAACGGGGTTGTGAGGGATCGCGGTGCAGAAGTTGCTCTAGCTCAGACATGGGCTGCACTTAGGGCACTAATCACGAGGGAGTTCTGTCCTCGTCATGAACAACGAGCTTCGGAGAAAGAGTTTGACGACTTAAAGCAATACAGTGGCGAGCACCGGGCATATACTGATAGGTTTGAGGAGTTGAGTCTGCTTTGCCCGACAATGGTTGCCCCACTCGACAAGGCTATCGAAAGGTACACCGACGGCCTACCTGACTCGGTACAAGACATCATTACTGGTAGTAACCCTACTACACTCCGTCAGGCGATCGAGTTAGCAGCGACACTGATTGAGTCGCAGATTCGGAAGGGAAAGCTGCACAAAAAGGGTGACAAGGGTAAGAAGCAGGCAGCTGACCAAGAAGATAGCAAGAAAGGTCAAAACAAGAAGGGAAAGGATTCTGGTTCTACAAGGGGGTCAAGGAAGCGTAAGGCTTCCCAAAATTTTGCGGTCACTGCCCAGGTTAACCAGGCAGCTCCCAACCAACCCGCACAGCCTCCAGCGAAGAAACCTTATGCAGGGAATGCACCTTTGTGCAATAGATGCAACGGTCACCATCAGCCGCAATTTCCGTGCCGTATCTGTACTAACTGTGGGAAACCAGGTCATCTTGCTGGTGTTTGTCGTTTTGCACAAAATCAGGCAGTTCAGAACCTGGTTCAACAAGTTGCTCAGCCTCTTGCTCAGCAACAGGGTCAAGCTACACGACCTCATTTTCCTCCTGGTTCGTGCTACGATTGTGGGGATCTGACCCACTACAGAAACCGGTGCCCAAGGCTAGCCAACCAGAATCAGAATCAGGCTCAGGCTCGAGGCCGAGTCTTCAACATGAACGCACAAGAGGCACAAGCAGATGATAATGTGGTGAATGGTACTTTCTTTATTAATAATCAGCCAGCATATGTTCTTTTTGATTCGGGTGCCGACAAGAGTTTTGTGTCATTATCTTTTGAACAATTGCTTCGCATGTCTAGAATGAAACTAGGTAAACCATTGACAGTAGAAGTGGCGAGCCATGAACCCATTGTACTTAATTCTGTTCTCCGCAACTGCCAATTAAACCTTAACAACCATCTTTTTCCTATTGACCTCACGCCTATGCAACTTGGAAGCTTCGACATTATTGTGGGTATGGATTGGTTAGCCAAGCATCGCGCAGAGGTAATTTGTTTCGAGAAGATTGTTCGTGTGCCACTTTCGACAGGCGAGATCCTACAAGTTCGTGGTGAGAAACCTGCTTGTGGTCTCAAACTCATGTCTTGTTTTAAAGCTCGGAAGTATCTGCGAAAGAACTATGTGGCATTTTTTGTCACACCCTGGCTTTGCGGAAGCGTGGTTAATTTGGTGTGACTTCTTAATACCATAGCTTAATCATAACAAGCTATATGAATTTAAAATCATGCAAAGTCATCCATTGAAAATAAAATTGTCAAACATTGTCTAAATGGGTAAACACCCAACAACCATTACTTGTCTAAAACAGTACAACCACTACCATAATGCAACAAAATAAACATGGTTCAGGGGCTATGGCTTGTCCAGGAAAGAGCCATAAGCCTTGAACCCGGATGACTCTGAGTCTAAATGCAGCGGGAAATCCTGCTAAACCGTGCCAGATCCTTAATTCCCTGAAATACATGTAAGTTGAAAAATCAACAATAATGTTGAGCGAGTTCATGCGAAAATGAGTAAATAAACCTTTATCTTTATCAAAAACCCTGGTATGTAGCAAATAAGGAAATAAAAGAGATCACCAATGGGTTGCAAGTCCACTGATATGTGTGAAGTGCAAGTAGGGATGACTCAAACCTAGCGGATTTATGCGTCGGGCACTAAGTCACCCCGAGGTCCGTTATGCTGGACCTGGGGCTGGGCTCGCTACACCCAGATAGATCTACCGCTCCTGTCCCTCGGTCCTCAACGAGGATTAATGGCCTCAAGTTTCTGCCTACCCACTCACATGATCTAAGTAATAACACTCCTTATGCTAACCATACCATGTATAACATATCCATAATCATTGTAACATGTATTTCACCCCCGCAGTTTATAAAACTGAAAACAGTTAAGAGAAAAGGGGGACATGAACTCACAGTGAATGCGTCACAAAATCAAGCAATCCAATATCCAAGTGCTGTGCAACGACCTACATGTGCTAATTCTATTAGACGGATGGCCGTGCTTTAGCTTCATAGATTATATTTTTGGGAAACAGTTAGTCAACCGTTTCGTATATATATTTGATACGCATTCTCCTTCCCAAGGATGGGGGAATTAAATACATGTATACCTATATTATTTTATTAAGTCCCACTTAATATATTTTATTTCTTATTTCAAAATATATTTATTTTTCTCAAAAATAATATATTTCCTTTTTCTCATAATATTTTCCCAAAATAATGTTTTAACAATACATGCTTATGAATACTTCCGAATAAAGCGTAAGTTACGTTTTGGTGATTAAGTGGTAATAGAAATTACCGTTGTAACTTATATGTTTGCCGTGAAGGCGTTTGTAATATTTCGGGCTTGACAAGGTTAGTAAATATTATTTTTACTCTAAAAATAATATTTATATATCTTCACAAAATAATCATAAACAGTGAGGTGACAAAATATATTTTCCGAATAAATATTTATCACTTTTAGTTTTGTGAAAATCCCACCTCCGATTATTTATAAATAAAGTTGTGGCGAAATATATTTGAAAACATGTCAAGGTAGTCTAACACTTGTAAATAATTCTAAGTGTTAGATTTTTAGAAAATTTCGCCAGAGTTTCCCCTGTAACTGGAGGTGGCCACGCTTTCAAGCGTATCATTTTCTTTTACAACTCATCTCAACAATTTATCAAATCAACCGAATCAATTTTCAACACTTCAAATAGAAGACTAGTATGTAAAACCGCTTTGTTTCATGAACTTGTAGTTTTTACAAAAACTACGGTGTAGATTTCGTTATTTTTAGTGGATCTATTCATAACATAACTTAGTCTTGCAAAAACCTCGTTTTTAGAACAACTTACTTCTTACAACTTCCCGACAATTTTTGTAAATATTGCTATTTTGTCGGATCTTTTATTCTACAAGTGTTTCTACACTTGTAGTTTATAGAAATCGTATTTGTTAACACTTTATCCATTTTTATAAAAACATGATTTTCTCGACACCCGGTCCTACGAATATACCACTTGTACATACGTAGACCGGCTTGTTTTAAATACTATTTTTCACGTTAAAACATTTTTACACAAGTTCATGTTTCCCGTGTGGTGGAGTTTCACCTTTTAACCCTTGTACCAAAGAAACAAGTGTATGTCAAGATACGCGATCCTAACAAAGTCGGGTTAAACGATGATGAGAGCCACCACATCATAGATCGGGCCATTTTAATCAACATATTCAAATACTACGACATTTACACGCGTTTTGAGCTTTTATCCAACGATATACACGTTTTAGCAAACTTTAAAGTTCCATTAAGCGGGTTACCGACATTCAACCGACAAATATCCTTTTAACCACTTTAGACATGACCAAAAATGAGTTTTAAACGTTATACCTCTAGCTCGGGGCTAGGGAAGAAACTAGTCGAAAACTGCGTGGATAATAGCAAACGGTAGAGGTCCTCCGCGTTCCGTTTGTTCCGAGCTCCGTTGTACGTAACCACCGACACTTGAGTATGCTTGGAATGTCAAGACTTGAACCGAAAAACGGATGTGGGGGTGGTGGTGATCTCGGCCGAGAGGAGGGAGAGGGAGAGGGAGAGAGAGTGAAGGTGAGGTGTGTGTGTTTGTGTGTGTGAGAGGTGAGGGGTTTAAATAGAAAAAGTTGTCTCGATCCTCGTGCAATCCAATTAAATATTCAAAAGCGTACTCTCCTTGGCCCCACTAGTTGGCCGATTCCATTGAGTTGTAATGGTGCTCGGTTCGTTTCCAATCGTTCAGTTACGGTTCAGTTTGGTTAAGTGCGTTAACTTTAGGGTCTAACCCCGTTAGTTGTTTTAGTGTATTAAAAGCGGGTGTTAGGGTAATCAGGGACCCTAACTGGCTCAGAAAAGTACCAATATTAATTTTGGCAATATTTTTATGTTCCGGGTATTGTCCGGTTGTTCGGTCGGATAGTAATCCGTTAAAGTGCTTAAGATATCCGTTAAGCGTCATAAATAATATTTTTAGCGACACAATTTATTCTGCAAAGTGTCGGGAATAATTCCTCATATTTTGGCACTTTATTAATTAGCTAGAAGCTAGTGTGTTGATAAAAGTGCTGTGTTTCGTGCTTAAAGTTCGTTTTAGGCACATCCAAATCTCTATATCTTATTCCTAGAGACGTAATCATACAACCCTTGTATCCCTACACACACTATGGGTGTAGTAAAAATATTCTGGCTCATTCAGGCCTTTAGAGGCAGTGTTTGCCTGATGCTGGCTATATCAGCATGTTCACTGTGTATCCGTTTAGTGCTACTGTGCTTTTGTGCATCATGTTTGTCACTAAGGTTCGGTAAATAAGTAGTGTAGTGACAGGAATATCAAAGTATGATGCAGATATGTACAAGTATCAACAATCAAGTAGCAGTTTATCAGCAAACTCAGTAAAGCACAGTAATTAGGCAACAATTAATAATTAATTAAGTCGTACGGATACCTGGTTTTGAGAGGGTTGTCACATTCTCCCCCCGTTAAATAAATTTCGTCCCGAAATTTAGGTTCTGCTTGAAGAAGCAAGGTTCTTAGGAAACAGGTGGGGGTATTTCTCTTTCATTCGGTCTTCACGCTCCCAGGTGAATTCAGGACCATGTCTAGCATTCCAGCGAACTTTGACGAGCTTGACACTGCTCCGGCGGGTCTTGTTAACTTTCCAATCTGTGACCTCAACAGGTTCTTCTACGAAGTGGAGCGTGTCATCAATATGAATTTCGTCGGTAGGAATGGCAACGTTAACTTGAGTTGGACTCCTCTTAAGATTGGATACATGAAATGTATCGTGAACGTTATTCAGCTCGGCAGGTAGATCCAACTTGTATGCTACTGTTCCAATTTTCTTCAAAACCTTAAAAGGACCAATGTAGCGTGGATTCAGCTTCCCACGCTTCCCAAAGCGTGCTACACCCTTCCAGGGTGATACCTTCAACAAAACCATATCCCCAACCTCGAACTCTTGAGGTTTCCTTTTCAGATCTGCATAGGTCTTCTGGCGATCACGAGCCGCGCTAATGCGATCTCGGATTTGCGCGATCTTATCTGTAGTTTCCTGAACTACATCGGGACCTACCAATTGTCTATCACCTGCGTCAGACCAACAGAGCGGCGACCTGCACTTGCGTCCATATAAAGCTTCGAATGGCGCGGCACCAATACTGGTGTGGTAGCTGTTGTTGTATGAAAACTCAACCAGGGGTAAATGCTTATCCCAGCTACCGCCTAAATCCATCACACATGCTCTCAGCATGTCTTCCAATGTCTGAATCGTCCGCTCACTTTGGCCGTCGGTCTGTGGGTGAAACGCGGTGCTCATATTCAGCTTCGAGCCAAAAGCTTCCTGGAAGGATTGCCATATCCTCGATACGAACCTTCCATCTCTATCAGAAATAATCGAGAGGGGTACTCCATGGCGAGTGACAATTTCTCTCATGTAAATCTCAGCCAATTTGCTTGTATGATCCTTTTCACGGATAGGCAAGAAATGTGCTGATTTCGTCAAGCGATCCACTATCACCCAGATAGTGTCATGGCCCTTAGGCGTTCTTGGCAACTTCGTAATGAAATCCATGGATATTTCTTCCCACTTCCACTGGGGAATTTTTGGTTGCTGCAGAAGTCCCGAAGGCTTCTGGTATTCTGCCTTAACCTTAGCGCAAGTCAAACATTGGCTCACATAAATAGCAACATCGCCTTTCATCCTAGGCCACCAATAATAATCCTTAAGATCTTGGTACATCTTATCCGCTCCCGGGTGGATAGAGTACCGTGACTTGTGAGCTTCATCAAAAATAACCTCTCTTAAATCACCAAACAAAGGAACCCAAATCCTTTTCTCAAAACATAACGTTCCTTCCTTGTTTGGAACCAATATCTTCTCCATCCCTCGGAGATATTCTTTCTCAAGGTTTCCCTCCTTGAGAGCTTCTTTTTGCGCTGTTTTTATGCGTGAGGAAAGATCGGTTTGGATAATCATTTCCATAGCCCTAACCCTTATGGGCTTGATTCTCTCCTTGCGACTTAGGGCATCGGCGACCACATTCGCCTTCCCCGGATGATACTTGATCTCGCAGTCGTAATCGTTTAGCAACTCAACCCATCGCCTTTGCCTCATATTCAACTCCTTCTGGTTGAATATATGCTGGAGGCTTTTGTGATCTGTAAAGATCGTACACTTTGTACCGTAAAGGTAGTGTCTCCAAATCTTCAAAGCAAAAACCACTGCGCCTAGCTCCAAATCATGCGTGGTATAGTTCTTTTCATGCACTTTCAGTTGGCGTGATGCGTAAGCGATAACCTTTTGACGTTGCATCAACACACAACCCAATCCTTGACGCGAAGCGTCGCAGTATACCACAAAATCGTCGGTACCTTCCGGTAGAGCTAAGATTGGCGCGTTGCAAAGCTTATCCTTCAATAACTGAAATGCTTCATCCTGTTTGATTCCCCAATCAAACTTTTTATCCTTTTGCGTGAGGAGCGTCAATGGCTGAGCGATCTTTGAAAAATCCTCAATAAATCTTCGATAATAACCAGCCAAACCCAAGAATTGCCGGATCTCGGTTGGCGTCTTTGGCGCTTCCCAATTCTTGATCGCCTCGATCTTGGTTGGATCTACATGAATTCCACTTTTATTTACCACGTGCCCAAGGAATTGCACGTCTCTCAGCCAAAACTCACACTTAGAGAATTTGGCATACAACTGCTCCTTCTTCAGTAGCTCTAAGATAGCTCTGAGGTGTTGCTCGTGTTCTGCCTTCGTCTTTGAGTAGATCAAGATGTCGTCGATGAACACAATCACAAACTTATCCAGATACGGCTTACAAACTCGGTTCATCAAATCCATGAACACTGCAGGTGCGTTTGTTAAACCAAACGGCATGACAAGGAACTCGTAGTGCCCATATCGAGTTCTGAAGGCTGTCTTCGGAATACTTTCTTCCTGTATCCGAAGCTGATGATATCCAGATCGAAGATCGATCTTGGAGTAGAAACTTGAACCTTGAAGTTGGTCGAACAGATCATCGATCCTTGGCAAAGGATACCTATTCTTGATCGTCAGCTTGTTCAATTCTCTGTAGTCAATGCACATACGGAAACTACCATCCTTTTTCTTGACAAACAAAACTGGAGCTCCCCAAGGCGAGAAGCTTGGTCGAATAAAACCCTTATCCAACAACTCTTGAAGTTGCGTTGATAGCTCTTGCATTTCAGAAGGGGCAAGTCTATAAGGTGCCTTAGCCACAGGCGCGGCGCCTGGAACTAAGTCGATGCGAAATTCTACTTGCCTCTGAGGCGGCAAGCCAGGCAAGTCTTCTGGAAAGACTTCCGGATACTCCCTTACGACAGGGATGTCTTCGATCTTCGGCTCAGCAGCCTTTTTATCCACGATGTGTGCTAGAAAGGCAACACATCCTTTCTTCAGACACTTTCTTGCTTTCAGACAGCTGATAATCCGCAACGGCGTCTCACGCTTCTCTCCATGAACAACAATGGTCTCACCATCGTCGGTCGAAATACGGATAATCTTCTCGTGACAAACAATCTCCGCCTTGTTACTTGCTAACCAATCCATTCCTACTACCACGTCGAAGCTTCCCAACTGGACTGGTAGTAGATCGAGAGCAAACTCACGCTCTCCTAACTCGATTACGCAACCTCTAATCACTTCATTGGCTTCTACTAACTTCCCATTAGCTAGCTCGATCGAATAAGGAATATCTAACTTACTAGCGGCTAAACCAAGCATGTTCTTAAATTCTAGCGATACGAAGCTATAATCGGCACCAGTATCAAACAAAACAGACGCATAGCGTTGGTTTACAGGGAACGTACCAGTAACGACATTGGGATCCTGGCGCGCTTCCCTGGCCTCCATGTTGAAAACTCTTCCACGAGCTTGGGTCAATTCCGGGCAGTTCCTCTTGAAGTGCCCTTGATCTCCACAATTAAAACACCCGGGCCTCTGCCCGTTTCCACCATTGTTCCCAGCCTGGTGGTTTCCCTGGTTTCGGTTCACGGTGCCTGCTTGGTTAGCACGGTTTCCATTTCCTCCTTGATTTCCTTGTGGGCGGTTCCCATTACCACCACGGGTATTTCTATTCCCATTTCCTCCTTGGCCTCCCCGGCCAGCATTAGCCCAACAGAAATCTTTTGTATGACCAGTCTTCCCACAAGACTCACAAACCCTTAGACTGCAGCGACCAGAGTGATGTTTTTGACATGAGTTGCACTTGGGCTGTGCACCCATGTATCCCCTGCTTTTCTTTCCACCACCAACTGAATCTTGAGCTGGTGCATTGGATTCTCCCTTCTTGACCACCGTCCCGGTGCTTTGCTTGAAACTTGAAAACTTCCGCTTATTACCACTAGATGACTCCACATGAGTCTCCTTTTTCTTGGGTTCAATCTCATCGAACTTGTTTAAACCGAATCGCTTCTTCAGTAAGAGCCACACTGAGATCAATGGCTTCTGTGATGGTTGCGGGTTTGGAAGAAGTCACCATACTGATTATCTGAGGAGCCAATCCCCAGATGAAGCGCTCAACCCTCTTAAACTCGGGTGTTACCATATAAGGTACCACGTGAGACAGATCGTGGAATCTCTGAACATATTCTGCTATCTTCGACCCTTCCATCTTTAAGTGCCAAAACTCAGTTTCAAGCTTTTGAATCTCCGCGCGAGAGCAGTACTTCCTTCGCATAAGCTCTTTCAATTCGGCCCAAGACAGGGCGTAGGCGGCAGCTTCGCCTAGAGTTTGCACTTGAAGGTTCCACCAAGATAGGGCTCCATCTAGAAACAGCCCTGAAATGTAAGTGACCTGCTGGTCGATCGCACATTTGCTCATGCGGATGGTGGAATCAGTCTCTCTGCCCAACGAACGAAGGCAACAGCACCGCCCGTGCCGTCGAAGTTTGTGGGCTTACAGTCCAGAAACTGTTTGAAGGTGCACCCTGCACATTCGTTTTAATATAGGAACTGTATTAGCAGTTGCTACAGGAATCCTATTAGACCATGGTACGTCTTAAAGACTTAGGGTTACCATGAGTGGGATTCTGGTTGCCATTGCCGTTGGAGCTACTCCAGCTGGGTCCTCCCTGCGATGCAGCATACTGAGCAATCGCGGTAGCAATGATTCCTTGCAGTTCTTCTTGAGTCGTGGGCATCGGCTGCGGTTGACGTCTTGGTGCCATTTTCTAAAGATGCGTACGTCGATTAGGCCATAGAAATCATACGTATATAGTAATAGTAATAGCATATAACATCTCATGTTATCAATATATCACACACAACATCCCATGTCCAACATCCCATGTCCAAATATAAAAATAGTCAATCAAGTAAATCAGATATGATGAGAATGCGGCGATTGCATATATATCAAGACCATAAGCATAGTAAGTGTGTTAGTACATCCATCAATCACATAGGGGTTACATCACCCCTGTACAAAATACATCATATCAGTGTTACATACAATCAATACATCACATGTATCAACAAAAATCTGTGTAGTCAAATGGTCTTCAAAAGCTGTGCATAACAATCGCGGCTGTCTCACCGGTGTCTACCCTGGTAACGTCGATGATCTCTAGAATGGTGGTGGTGGTGGAGGATAATGTAGGCGGCGAAAGAGAAGCCAATCCTCCTCCAAGGCCTGCTGGTGCGGATCACGGATGCAATCTGCTGCTCTAGGATCGAAAGTCGAGCAACAATGTCAGGAGGAAATGATCGAAAAGGCTGAAATGACGAAGATGTCTGACCAAGATATGGACCAAAAGACAACTGAGCTCTCTCGAGCTCCTGCAAACGCTGAGAATGGGAATCATGCTGGTGTACAAATGACATCAAAAGATCCTCAATAGTATGGCCCAAATGAAATGGGTGGTATGGATCTGTGGGTGGCATGGGTGAGGAAGAGGACCAATGTAATGGCGTGCTGGTAAGATCGATAGGTGCAACAGAAGATGGGATGGATGCTATCTGAGGCATGACAGGTAATGGCATCGGTACATGGCCAAATGGATGGGCGGAAGAGCCCTCTCCAGGCCCCGCTGGAGGTATGACAGAAGGAATCTGAAACGAGAACTCAGGATGGTGAGCATCAGTGCGGGTGAGGAGGAAGCGGCGGAACATCTCGTCAGCCGGTATCCAACCGTGCTGAGCCTCCTCGTCAGGGGATCCATGTGCTCTGCAAACAGAGCATGCTCGGGCTCAATAGGTAGGATCAACAGGAGCTAAAACAGGATCAACGTGAGCAACAATAGGATCAATATGATCGACATGAGGGTCAACTGGAATGTCAGCGATCAGAAGTCAACAAGAGGATCAACAACATGGTCAGCATCTTAACAAAGGAATATCATCAACAGGAACATCGCCAAGTGGCTGACCCACCAAAATAGGATCAATAGGAACATCAGCATGCGCCAAACCATGCCCATGTGCGGGGATCGAAAGCAGCGGCCTGGCTCTGGAGCTACTGCAGGCTCGGGATCGTCAAACGCCATATCGAAGTCAAAGGTCCGGATCGATAGGATCGAAAAGGGGTCAGCAGGGGTCAACGGGGGTCTCTACAGGCTGGTCCCATGGTGAACGAACTCAATATCACGGTCTGATCGATCCAGGGGAAATACAGGGTCAGAATCCTCGATATCGTCATGCTCAAAAACAAAGCTCGGCATAGGGGCGGCAGATGACGCCTGGTCAGGATCCGAGTCATGAACGAAAAGCTGCGTGCTCGCCACATGTGATGGAGCAGATGCCACAGACTCAAAGGAGTCTGGAGCTGGAGAATGAACAGGCGAGTCTCCGACAGGAGCACGGCGATCATCAAAAGACCGCCAGCGGGCAAAAGAGCTGGGTCAGGAACCTCGTCCTCGTATAGCTCGTCATCGAAAAGATCAATATCGTCACCAGCCTCGGCATCAAGCATAAGCTCATAGCTGGGTAGGATGCAAGAGGAATCGGGGCGGGAATCACAGCGAGAGGAAGATCCGCAGCAGGACCACCAACGATGGGCTCATCGACGCCGTCAGGTAGTGCGAACGGCTGAAAGTCGTCGTCGTCTGTACTGTATAATCCGAGGTGTGCACCTCGTGCTCTGATGACATATCCTCGTCTGACTCCATGGGTCGGGGTCCAGTAGTGTCCGAATCTCCGTATCTGAGGTATCCATGAGTCTGTAATACAATCACAAGTATGTACAAATATCAGTAAATCAGGTAATCACACAAGTTACCACATAATAATCACATATTCCTCCTAGTCCACTAGCCTCCCAGCCTCCCAGACTGTCCTTCCTAGTCCCACTAGCCAACTTTTCCCAGCCTCCCAGACTGACTCCCTAGTCCCACTAGACAAACATTTCCCAGCCTCCCAGACTGACTCCCTAGTCCCACTAGACAACTACCTCGATCGATGGATCGAGCCTCGACCTCCCAGACGACCTCAGCCTCCCAGACTGAGCCTAAA